>NW_020837984.1:14573198-14582929 GCF_003676395.1 Aethalodelphis obliquidens | reverse complement strand
CACACACACACACACACACACACACACACACACACACACACACAATCTCTATGTTCTCCAAAATGGGCAAAGTGGTGTTTTGTTTTTTTTTAAAGTTAGTGAACAAAATGGATACGATGATAGGTCAGGTGAAGCAATCACCTGGGCTGATGGTGCTAACAGGGTTAAGCAGAGAGCAATTATGTCAAATCATAGTTGATCTTTAGATGCTTGAGTCACCCTGGACTAGTCAACATTTGTAGCAATAACCTGAGTGAAGGCACATGTACTAAGTTTGTTGAGGACATATGCTTTGACGATATGTGTATCTGATGACAAAAGCAAGATTCTCTACCACGACCAAACAAAGACTCCAAGGAAGATTAGCATTCTGGTATCTGAATATAGTTAAGGTTGGTGGGGGAGAGTAGATCAAAGGGCCAACTCTGGGAAAAGAAGGGATCCATGCGGACATCACTTGGGGGCTGAATGGACATACCAATTTCTGAATATTGAACTGTATTAATCCCCATTTCCCCTCCCCAAACTAGACAGATCTAATTCTAGCTTCATCAAACCTTTAACTCCACCTGAGGGCTCAATTTACACCTACATTTGCATTGAAGCATCTTTATAGAAAAGCTCCATTTTCCTTCTTCCACTATGCAGTGGAAGCAGTGAAGTCTACACATCACAGCATCAGAGTGGTGGTATCTTCCTGGGTTTTCATCTGTTTCCAGACCGTTATTTCTATCTTCTCTGCTTTTCTGAGGCTCATGCTACTTACCTGTACTATAGCTCTATTACTGCCCTACATTCTATTTATAGGTCTAAATTCCAGGATCCATACATCCAATTCCCTACTAGAAATCTTCACTTAGACATAAAGCAGCTCAAATTCAAATCATCAGCTACTGAATACTACCTATTCTTTCCTTTCTTTCTGTGCCATCTATACTTTCACCCTTGCAATTGGCTTTGATTCCCCATCCCAGCTCTTACATGTCTCACCAGATTACTTTTTTTGCCCACCCCTTAAAGACCAGTGTTCCCTAGGTTTCCCTCCTGTCATATTCTTGACATATTTTCCTGTAGCTTATCTCATCCAATCATTATTTCTAGCCCAGGCGTTGCTTATAAACTCCAGACCCATTTATCCACTGGTCTATCAAATTCTCACCTCAATGCCTTCAAATTAAATATGCTTTAAACTGAATTCATCATCTCTTCACCCTCACTTTGTCATGTTCATTTTCCTTCCTATAATTCAAATATCGGTAATTATAGGACAAATTATTATTACCACTATAATTAAGTTGCCCAAGTCACAAAACCAGGTACTATCTTTGACTTCTTTGTCCTCACCCTCACACATACTTAAGCACCAAATTTTATCAATTGCACCCCTTTATTTCTAGAACCCATCAACATTTCTTCATCTTCATTGCTACCTTCCATAAGGTTCTCACCATTTCTGATCTGGATTATAGCAATAGCTTCTAAATTGTCTTCTGCCACTATCATGTTTCTAGTCCTTCTTACACATTTCTGAGAGATCCTTCTATAGTGCAAGGATTAAAGTTAGCATAGTCCCGTAAGAGGGATAGTTTTAAAATAAATATATAAAAATCACTAGCTTTCCTATAGTCATCAAAAACTATTTATAAAGGATTCATTTCATGTTAGTAATTAAAATATAAAATACCTAGCATTATACTTCCAGGAAACATATAAGAATAAATACGGGGGAAAACTAAATTTTAGAGATGTAAGGGAAGACCTGATTAAATGTAGAAAATACCATATTCCAGAAGGGAAGATATCAATTTCTCACAAATTACTTTATATTTAACAGTATACAGCAAAACCCTCATAGGATTTTTTTGAGAGGAAACTGGACAAAATGATTCTATACCCCATACAGAAGAATAATCATGCACAAAGAACCCAGGGATTTTTGAAAAGAGAAGGGTGAAGGTGAATTTGCATTACTGGTAATAAAATTCTTTTTAAATTGAGTCTAATTAAAACAAAGCATTATTGTCTCCACAATAAAATCAGTAAAACAGAAATCTCAGAAATGAAACCAAGTATATAAGGCCTTACAGTATATGATAAAAATGGCATTTCAAACACATTGACACATCTGATACACTTTAGATGTATCAAAATACTCCAATGAAAAAATAAAAGGAATAGGAAAAAAACCCAGATGACTATATAATCCGTTAGAAGGCCTAAATAGCACATCGAAAGAAGAACTCATTAAAGGAAGAGATTGATAGACTGTTTCATGAAGGGTGAAAGATAAATTACAAAAATGGAAAAAGTATAGCATATCACAAAGTTATTATTCTTAATATATAAAAGGTGTTAAAATTAACAAGAAAACAAACACCTTAATTAAAAAAACAAACAAACTGTCAATTTACACAATATGTTCAATAAGTAAAAAAAAATATCAGAAACCAAACAAATGAAAACTAAAATAAATGATTTGTTTCCACTTATTATATTGGGAGAAGGACTAGAAAGAATGATACACTTTGTTGCGTATGCTCTCCTGTACTACTGGAGGGAGTGTAAGTTGACAGTAGTTTTGGAGGGCAATTTGGCCATTAGAAAATATATACACCGGGCTTCCCTGGTGGCGCAGTGGTTGAGAGTCCGCCTGCCGATGCACGGGACACAGGTTCGTGCCCCGGTCTGGGAAGATCCCACATGCCGCGGAGCGGCTGGGCCCGCGAGCCATGGCCGCTGAGCCTGGGCTCCGCAACGGGAGAGGCCACAACAGTGAGAGGCCCGCGTACCGCAAAAAAAACAGAAAAAAGAAAAAAAAGAAAATATATACACCATTTATTTGACAAGAACTCCACTTTGTGGAATTCATCTTCTAAAAAATCAGAAAAACATATAAAGATACAAGTACATTTTTTATAATAGTGAAAAAGAATCAACTTTATCCAAAAAAGCATTATTTAAATTATGGTATATCTAAAATAAGTCTTATGCAGTTATAAAAATGATGTTGTGGATATATATTGACAAGAAAAGCTATCTATATACAACAAAGTGGAAAAAGAGCAGGCTACAACATAGTTAACAGTAAGATAAAATTTTGGAAAAAAGATATAGGCGATGAAAAAAATATCAGCGGTGTCATCTCTCAGTGGACTATGTATGATTTTTTTTCTGCTTATTTTTATTTTCTATTTTTCTATAACAAACGTCTATAAGCTACATAAAACACATATGCAACCCCCCAACTAAAATCCTTCCATAGCTCTCTAACAGAGCTCAGGAAAAAGTCCAAACTCCATCCATAGCCCATCATGCCCTGGCTCTACACCTACTGAACCCTTCCTCTTCCAAACCTCTCCATTCCTTGAATGACCCATGTGCTGCCTTGCCTCTATCTTTTTAAATTTATTTATTTATTTAATTTTGGCTGCGTGGGGTCTTCGTTGCTGCGCGTGGGCTTTCTCTAGTTGCAGTGAGTGGGAGCTAATCTTCGTTGAGGTGCACGGGCTTCTCATTGAGGTGGCTTCTCTTGTTGCGGAGCACAGGGTCTAGGTGCACGGGCTTCAGCAGTTGTGGCACGTGGGCTTAGTTGCTCCATGGCATGTGGGATCTTCCTGGACCAGGGCTTGAACCCGTGTCCCCTGCATTGGCAGGTGGATTCTTAACCACTGCGCCACTAGGGAAGCCCCCTTGCCTCTATCTTACTCATCATCTGAGGCTTGGTTCAGGTATCCATTCACTTTTCAACTTGTCCAGAAGAGGTTTTCCCTGAACTGTGTCTCTGCCCCTCCCCCAATAACCACACCTGTCCCCAACCCCACAGTAAAGGTTAGAGATGTCTCCCTCAACGTTACACACTCTTTGAGCCCATCCCTCACCTTCTACTTAGCTATATAAGCTCCTCTTTATTTCCTCCACTCCTAGCATAGAACCTAGCATGAAGTAGTAGGGACACAAGTGTTTGCTGAATGAACAAATCAAGGAACACTAGGAATACAACTACTATCTTGGCCTGGTGCTTTTTAATTAAGTCTCTGGCTGCTTTGAGCCACGACAATTCTTTTTTTTTTTTCCAGTATGCGGGCCTCTCACTGTTGTGGCCTCTCCCACTGTGGAGCACAGGCTCTGGACGCGCAGGCTCAGCGGCCATGGCTCACGGGCCCAGCCGCTCCGCGGCTTGTGGGATCTTCCCGGACCGGGGCACGAACCCGTGTCCCCTGCATCGGCAGGCGGACTCTCAACCACTGTGCCACCAGGGAAGCCCCGACAATGTTTTTTAATGAAGTTCCAAGTTGAAGGTAAACATAGATATTGTCCATGCAGCTCAAGAGGGTGAGAGGGACCAACAGAGAATTCCAATGGAGGCAGATTTGAATCTTCTTACGTACCTACCCTCTCACTTACACCTACCACACGACAGAGCTCCCTCTCACTAAGAGTTCCAACAATGGTTGAGGAGCCTCTGTAAGAATGCTGTTAAAGGAGTTCTCATACAGGGTAGGTGAGGTCAGAACTATCACTTCAAGGTTCCTTGCAGTGCTAAATTTTGATGTTTTGTGAGAGTCTCTTCAGTCTGAGGAAAACTGCTAACTTCTAATAATTTATGTGAACCATAGGCTCCAAACCCTTTATTAAAACAGTATGTCCTTTGGAATGGTGGTTAGCTTTACTAGAAATAAACATCCTTGATTTTTAACAGCTCTCGTTTTACTTTTTGAAACTGGTTTACTTTTTCATCATGACATTTTGAAACTTCTACATGCATGTGATTTATGAAAAACAAATGGCTTTAGAGATAATTTTGGGAACATTACAGACATCTGTCATTTTAGAAACCTACTGTGCTAGAGGATAATGTTCACCTTAATATCTAGGAGCTATGGAGATATACTGGATTGTCTTTAAGATATGTTATTACTGTATAAATAAATGAACACATGGAGAAAACAATTAAGATTCATAACTTTGTGAAGATCATGTTCAGGATGAATAATTATTTCCTTATTGTCAGCTCTGCCCCTCAAATCAAATTGGTTTTCTTTTCTTTTTTTTTTTTGGTATGCGGGCCTCTCACTGTTGTGGCCTCTCCCCTTGCGGAGCACAGGCTCCGGACGCGCAGGCTCAGTGGCCATGGCTCACGGGCCCAGCTGCTCCGCGGCATGTGGGATCCTCCCGGACCGGGGCACGAACCCGTGTCCCCTGCCATCGGCAGGCGGACCCTCAACCACTGCGCCACCAGGGAAGCCCTGTTTTCTTTTTATTATTATTGTTTTTGGTCTTAGTTACACTTCTGGTAGAATGGAGTAAATTATGCAAAAGTGAACATGGTACTTCCATACTTACCTTCAAAAAATTCTCAAACCAATCTTTAAATCAAACATTAAATCTACTTAAGAATTTTCAAAAGAGGAGTCAAAAGGCAAATACTATAATGAAAAAATTAACAGAAAAGTAATCAAACATACCTGGTCCTTTTCAAGTGTAAGTATTTGATAGCCAGTTGTTCTACTACATATTAGTTTTCCACTACTATCAAAAGAAGCCAAACGTAATCTAGAATTAAAAACACACACACACACAAAAACTAATGATTTTTTAAAGCACATATCAATTTAAATAAGCCCTACCTCACTTTAATAATTACTTTTTTCTTCCATATTCTTTTAATTTTTTAAAATCTTTAAGTCTTTTATTTGTTAAGAATTTAAAGTCTTTTCAAACTATAAACTGATTCCATTTAGATTTACAAGCCTGTGCTATACCTATATCTGAGAGATAAAAGCTTGTGCTATATCTATATCTGAGATATAAAAATAATTTATAAGTATGCCTTTAAAAATTAATTAATTAGGTTACAGCAGGTTTTAGTTGCAGCACATGGGCTCCTTAGTTGTGGCATGAGAACTCTCAGTTGCAGCATGCATGTGGGATCTAGTTCCCTGACCAGGGATCGAACCCAGGCCCCTTGCATTGTGAGCATGGAGTCTTAGCCACTGCGCCGCCAGGGAAGTCCCCAAGTATGCCTTTTTTATTGTGATAAAATTTACCATTTTAACCATTTTTAAATGTATAGTTCTTGGCATTCAACACATTTCACACTGTTCTGTAGTCATCACCTCCATTCATCTCTAGAACCTGTTCTTCTTCCCCAGCTGATACTCCATACCCAGTAAACATGAATTACCCATTTCCCCTTACCTCAGCCCCTGACAATCACCATCCTACTTTCTGTCTCTATAAACTTGTCTACTGTATGTACCTCATGTAAGTGGAATCATACAGTATTTTTCTTCTTTTGTAACTGGCTTATTTCACTTAGTGTAATGTCTTCAAGTTTGAAGCTGACATGTTATAGCACATGTCAGAATTTCCTCCCATTTTAAGGCTGAATAGTATTCCATTGTAGGTGTACATCACATTTTGTTTTTCCGTTCATCTGTCAATACCTAGGTTGCTTCCACCTTTTAACTGCTGTGAATAATGTTGCTATGTGTACAAATATGTTTGAGTCCTTGCTTTCAATTCTCTTGGGTACATAACCAGAAGAGGAATTCCTAGATCATTTTGGTAATTCTATTTAATTTTTTGAGGAGCTGCCACACCATTTTCCACAAACTAAGCACCATTTTACATTCCTACTAGCAATGTACAAGGGTCTAATTCCTCCTCATCTGCACCAACACTTTTGTTTTGTTTTTGATATTAGCCATCCTAACGGGTGTGAGGTGGTATCTCACTGTGGTTTTGATTTGCATTTCCCTTATGATTAGTAATGTTGAACATCTTTTCATGTGCTTATTGGTCATTTGTATATTTTCTTTGGAGAAATGTTTATTTAAGTCCTTTGCCCATTTTTGAA
Organism: Aethalodelphis obliquidens; assembly: GCF_003676395.1. Classification (NCBI taxonomy): domain Eukaryota; kingdom Metazoa; phylum Chordata; class Mammalia; order Artiodactyla; family Delphinidae; genus Aethalodelphis; species Aethalodelphis obliquidens. The sequence continues at coordinate 14,576,070 of NW_020837984.1, read as the reverse complement.
TCAGGTTGTTTTTTTGTTGGGGAATGTTAGGAGTTCTCTATATAGTCTTATCAGATATACAGTTAGCAAATATTTTTTCCCATTCCATGGGTTGTTTTTTCACTTTGTTAAGTGTCCTTTGACACACAATTTAATTTTGATGAAGTTCAACTTTTTTTGTGGTTGTTGCTGCCTGTGCTTTGGTATCATACTGAAGAAATCATTGTCAAATTCAATGTCATAAAACTTTTCCCCTGTTTTCTTCCAAGACTTCTTTTATGGTTTTAGCTCTTATGTTTAGGTCTTTGATCCATTTTGAGTTAATTTTTGTGTATGGTATAAGGTAAATATATGACTTTTAAATAATCCGTTCATTAAGCTATTTTCCATTTTGTCAGCATCCTCTCCAGAAAAATATTGCCAGCTCAACTATTAGGCAAAGTTGGACATCTGAAATCCTATAGAAAGTTAAGGAAAATACCAGACATGTTTTCCTCTAAGAATACCTTGTTGTATTTCCAGTTTAGACCTTTTATTTTCTAGGAATAGCAGCAAGGCAACAGCTTCAAGCCCAGTATCAATCCTACACCATTCATATTCCAGCCCATTCTTTCTTCCTGACATACTAGATCTGGGTCTTATAATTTTGATTATTAATACATTTTGTAGGAATGGAGCTTTATCATTTCCTTGCAGTTTCATATATATTGTATCTTACCAAAGTTCTACTATTGTTGGTGTAAATTATGGTTTTATTTCATTTCTTATAGTTCTTTTAGAGTGAGGAAGAGTGGGGTGGGAAAATCTCATCCTACCTAAATGCTATGCTCCTTCGAGGTTGTAAACTGACAGATCCACTACATGGCTGATTCAGTGTATTGCGTTTGAAAATGATGTATCGATTGGTGTAAGTTACAAGCAGGTCAAAGCCGAAGTTAAAACCTGTCCACCGCCAGCAGTACTAAAATACAAAGGAGAAAGATTTACTTCAGTTTATCATATTAGCAAGTCAAAAATAAAAAGTTCAAACTGTCTTTTCTTTTTCTAATTCATTTCAAGTATTTCTGTCTTATGGGTCCCTACTTTTTGTCAGTGCCTTAAGGCTTAGCACACACAATATATCTGTGATATATATACAAGGTTTACCACATAGACATAGTATATATCAAAGCCAGCAAAAGCAGCCTCTATGATCATTATTCCTTCAGGTACTTTCCTAATATCGTCTCTTCATGATCTGTTTCATCAACTCTCCACATTTTATCATAACTAATATGTTAAACTAATTAGTTTATCATAACTAATATGGCTTAGTTGATAGTTATAAGCTATACCAACTCTAAGTAGGTATAGTTTAGGGGACTAGGAGTCTAGATAGAGGTAGTAAGAATCTGCTAAAATTTTTCCTGCTTTAAAAATACTCTGAAATACCTTAAGTGATACCTTGTGTGATCTCTCTTATATGTAAAATCTAAAAAAAAATATGTACTAAAAAAAAAAAACCCTAAGCTTACTGATACAGAGAACAGCTTGGTGGGTGCCAGAGGCGAGCGGTGGGGAGCAGGAGAAATGAGTGAACTGTTTTTTTTAGTTTAAATAAATTTTAAAAATACCCTAAAATACCTTAAGTAACTAACCAACAGATACACAACTGAGTTATTTTAAATACCATCATGAGGTTCACAAGTTTGTTTATTCTATCACCTAATAGTTAATGAGAGACTATTAAGTAAAGTGGCATTGTATAATGAAGTAAAGTTAGGACTTCAAGTGTTTGGTTGACCCTCTGAATTACAACATTAAATCAAGAGTTCACTGATATTTACTGAGCACATATTTTGTGCCAGGTACTGCTCTAGCCATTAAAGAAATGGCAGTAAAGAAGTTTCTGCCCTAGTAAATGTATATTTTAATACGTGTGTGTTTGTGTGGAGGAGGAGATGAACAACAAACATGAACTGGGATGGAAGAGGACAGAATAGAATGCCAGGAGGGAGTGACAGGGTAGGGGAGGTGGGCTGGCAGCTGGGGAGCCTGTTGGTTCAGGCAGGTGGTCAGGGAACATCTCTCTAAGGAGGTGCTATGAGACTAGAGTCCTGAGTCAACTAAGGAGTGGAGTGGGTAGCTATCTGGGGAAAAGTGACTTAGACAAAGAAAACAAGTACAAAGTTCTGGAGGTAAAAACATGCTTGGCATATCTGAGGAACAGCAAAAAGGCTACGTGGCTAGGGCAATAACTGAGGGGGACGGAGGCTGGAGATTAGTTCAGAGAGTCAGTCAGGGGCCAGAAAACATATGGCCTAGAGTCCACAGTAGGAAAGAGTTTGGATTTCTTCTAATTGTGGTAAGAGGCTAACAGAAAACTTTAGGGAAGGATGTAACATGATCTAACTTGCATTTTAAAAAGATGATTTTGGCTGCTGTGTGGAAAACAGAATGTATAAGAACAAGAGTAAAATCAGGGAGAGCAGTTATGAAGCTACAACAGTCCAGGCAAGAGATAATGGTGGCTTGGACTTGGGTCGTAGTGGTAGATGTGGTAAGAATATATTTGGGGGACTTCCCTGGTGGCACAGTGGTTAAGAATCCACCTGCCAATGCAGGGGACATGGGTTAGATCCCTGGTCCAGGAAGATCCCACATGCTGCAGAGCAACTAAGCCCGAGCGCCATAATTACTGAGCCTGTGCTCCCATGTGCCACAACTACTGAGCCCGTGCGCCACGACTACTGAAGCCCATGCACCTATAGCCTGTGCTCCGCAACTAGAGAAGCTACTGCAATGAGAATCCCGTGCACCGCAAGGAAGAGCAGCCCCCGCTCGCCACAACTAGAGAAAGCCCATGCATGGCAACGAAGACTCAATACAGACAAAAAAAAAAAAAAAAAAAAAA
>NW_020837984.1:14540997-14573098 GCF_003676395.1 Aethalodelphis obliquidens | reverse complement strand
ATATATATATATATATATATATATATATTTGGAAGATATATATTCAAAGGAACTTCTTATGGACAACAGATATGGAACAAAAGGAAGAAGAACCTGAAGTGTGGAGCTTATGCAGTGGATGAACAGAGGGGTTATCTATGGGCTGGAGAATACTTGGGAAGGAGGAGTTTGGGAATGAAAATCAAAGAGTTCAGCTGGAACCATTATATTTGAGAGGCTATTAGAATTCTAAGAAAGATGTCAAGTGAGTAGCTGGATACAGGAGTTAGGAATTGGTGTAAAGTCATGGGACTATAAGAGATCACTTAGGAGTCAGCATAGAGAGTACAGATATGGAAGAAGTCCAAGTACTGAGCCTCCAGTCACACCAACATTTGTTGAGAAAGAGAAGGATCTAGCAAAGACTTAGAGGGAGCAGCCAACGAAGCAGGAGGAAAACCAGCACAGTATGCTGTCCTGGAAGTCAAATGGAGAAAATCTCCGTGGAGTGAGTGAAGAACTCACTTGTTGCCAAGAACTTTCGGAAGACTAAAAACTACTCGACTTGGTAATGTAGGAATCACTGGTGACAATGGCACAGCGTTTCACTTGACTTTACTGGAGTAAATGAATTGGAGTGGATACAGGCAACTTTTTTCAATGAATTTTGCTTAAAAAGGGTGCAGAGAAATGGAGTGGAAGCTAGAGGGGAATGTGAGTCAGGGAATGGTTTAAGATGGGGGATGCTGTAGCATGTTAATATGCTAAATGAGAATGATACAGAAGAGAAAAACTGATGATGCAGGAGAGCGAGGTGATGACTGTAGGAGCAAACTTTTTGAACAAGTGAGAAGGGATGGGGTCCATTATAAGAGGAGGTGGACTAGGATAGAAGCAGACAGTTCATCCATTCTAGTAAAAGGAAAAGCACAGCACACAGCTGCAGATGCAAGGAGACTGGTAGTATTGTTGGTAGGAGGATGCACAGATTCTCTTCCTACTGCTTTTATTTTCTGAATAAAGAAAGAAGCAAGGCCAATGGAAAGAATAAGGGTGGTAGCATTGCCCTTTTGAGAAGGTATGAGTTACTCCAGGAGTAGGAGGATAAATTCACTAGGGAAATGTAGGAGGATCACCATTTAGCACTAAAAACCTGCTTGAAGTTTACAGTTACAACATTCAAGTGAAACCTGCTGGGGTTTGTATGGTGTTTTTCTTTAGTCACATTCATTTGTATGGAAGCAGGCATGGAATGCATGGAAAGGTGGGATTTAACAAGAACTGGGGTTTAGCCTGGTGAATTTGACTGAGTGAAAAAGGCAAAAAGGAAGTTAAGAGTATAAGCCAGGGACCAATTTTTTTTTCACCTTGTATATTGTTTTTAATTAATTGTTACCTACAAAAGTTGCCAGCCTTAATTTTGCTCAATAACTTTTTAAAAATAAATTTATGTATTTATTTATTTATTTTATGGCTGCAATGGGTCTTTGTTGCTGCGCACCAGCTTTCTCTAGTTGTGGCAAGCAGGGACTACTCTTCGCTGCAGTGCGCGGGCTTCTCACTGCGGTGGCTCCTCTTGTTGCGGAGCACGGGCTCTAGGTGCACGGGCTTCAGTAGTTGTGGCATGTGCAGGCTCAGTAGTTGTGGTTCACAGGCTCTAGAGCACAGGCTCAGTAGTTGTGGTGCACGGGCTTAGTTGCACTGTGGTGTGTGGGATCTTCCCGGACCAGGGCTCGAACCCATGTCCCCTGCATTGGTAGGTGGATTCTTAACCACTGTGCCATCAGGGAAGCCCTGGTCAGTAACTTTTTAAAGTCAATATTTATTGGAGTATAGTTGCTTTACAGTGTTGTGTTGGTTTCTACTGCACAGCAAAGTGAGTCAGCTATACATATATACATATATCCCCTCTTTTTTGGATTTCCCTCCCATTTAGGTCAGCACAGAGCATTCAGTAGAGTTCCCTGAGCTATACAGTAGGTTCTCATTAGTTATCTATTTTATACATAGTGTCAATAGTGTATATATGTCAATCCCAATCTCCCAATTCATCCCACCCCAGCCAGGGACCAATTTTAAGATGGAACATAAAATATAAGTCAAGTAAAGAAAGAAGTAGGGATGTGGTGAGAGGGTAATGGGGAAAAGATAGTAAGAACAATGTATTGTACATTCTAGTGGGGTTAAAAAGTTGTTGGGAGTCCAGGTACTAGAGGGAGAGTGCTAGAAAGATAACACGAGGTGGAGTCTGCAAGTGGTATGCTTAAAATGGAAATTTTGAAGAGGGTACATGAATTAGTGATACAAAAATTGAGGATATGCTTATAAGACATTGGTTCCTGAGGTAGGGTAGAGCACAAGATCACGGAGGGAAGGAAGGTCAGGGAACAGATGCTAAAATCACCAAGACTGATAAGAAGAGTAGGGAGAAAGAAAGCCAGCAAGCCGAGCGAATGATGGCCACAGTCAGAGTAGTGAGTGGTGCAGAAGTATGCACTTCAAAGGAGCTGTGATTCAATGACGATGAGGGTGGAACAAGGTCTGGAAGCGACAATAAGGAGGACTAAGGAATAAATAAGATGCTATTCCTCTTTCATACTCTGAAATTATGAATGCAAACATAAAATAATGAAACTTTCAAAATTAAAGTTAAAATTAGGGAAAATCTGGGAGAAAAATAACCAAATGGTTATCTAAATTAGGCTGAACTGTTTTCAAAGATGAAAATTACAATTAGGGTAGAGTTTTTAAAAAAATGTAGTTCATGTCTCTTTAGTGGCTGTAAAATCAATTTAATGAGTCACAATCAGCTTTTTAAAAAAAATTAAGTAGAAATACATCTATAGGACAAAGTAGCTGTAAGCACTGTTTTGTAATACTTTTGTTTCACTTATATGCATTTGTACTGGGTGTTAATGAAATACATAATTTTTAATGTGGGTAGCAATTAAAGCGTTTGAATGTTTTTGATCTAGGGTAACTGTAAAATAGAAAGAATTACTTTTAAGACTATGTAACAGCTCCCATTTAACGTCTTATTTATCTTTATTTCTGGTTTGCTGAGGGATCTTCTCATATCTCATATCTAGACCCAGAAAGTTCAACAGTCTCAGGGAAGGCTGAATAATCAATCACCACTGAGTATGTAACTCCTTGCCCAGGAGATCATGCTACAGAAACTAATCCACAAAAAAGCTCTTCTGAGGTATAATATGTATCACGATTGTTATTGAAAGTATATTTTGCACTAACAGTACAACAATTTGTATAAGACTATTAAGAGTCACAACCCATACTTACTTCACCATCTTTGGCAAGCTTTCTACCACACCTCATGCTATTTCCCTCTAGCTCTTCTTTATTGATTTCTTGAGGCCTAGAAATATATATAAAACATGAAATCTCACAGAAAATCAGCAACTAATATTTGAAAAATAACTGTGAGTTACAACAAGAGAAAAACTTTCTACTAGATTTAAAAATAAAATTTTGTAGTACAGATAAAAATCAAAATGCAATGATTAAATCTAGCCCATTACCTCTGCTAAATAAAAAAAAATTTAAATCTTTAGTGTTTCATTTATTGCCTTGACTTCTAGAATACTTTTACTAGGGCCCAGTGAAACCAGAGAAGAGGGGGAAATAATCTATGAGAAATTCTGCTTACCGAGAAAATAAAACACTTAAAAGTCTAACTACTAAGTAAAATTAAATTAAAATCTATTATTTAAGACGTGACTTGGTATCACCTACCATTTGATATTATTGTTTCGCACACAAGCCATTTTTTAAAGTAGTACAACTATACAAACTCAGTATTTAATAGAAAACAGCTGTAGAATTTTATCAGTTAATCTTTACTTGGCCCTCTTACTTTAAAAACCTTAATCAACTAAGAGAAACACTGTTATTTCAAGATGTAATAATAAAATGACATTATTATTAGCTTAGAATTCCAAATGATAAAATACATTCATTCATATACAGCATTTATTAAGTACCTAGATACTGGGGCCATCTTCATCATCATTATCTAATAAATATATTGAAACAAATACAATACATAAAAAATAATGAAATGTAAATAAAACTAATAAAACATATCCTTGACATCCAAGAGCTCAGTCTAGCAGGGAACTAGACATAAGTAATAAGATAATAACGTGGAGAGAACTGATGTTAAGGGCATGAAGAAGGCACAGATTTATTGCCTGGGATTAAGAGTGGGGATCATAACAGAGGAAGTATTATTTGTGCCTGAGAGGGAGTTTGTTGGGGTAGACGTCAGGGGTGAACTCTATGCAGAGGAAGGGCATTCCAGGTAGAAGGACTAGCAAAAAAGGACCGGACCATGAAAGGGTACTAAATGTATGAAGAACTTAGTGCAGCTGGAACCTAAAATGAGCATGAGAGGAGATAAAGCGAAAGGCATTTGGGACAGACTGTTGAAGGGCCCCACAGGCTACGTTCACAGGAGTTTCAAATTTTCCTGTAGATAAGAGAGAGTTCCCATGTATTTGTTCTGTTACTTTAAAATTTTTTCTCACGAAAACTTTCAAACATATAAAAGTAAATAGGGACTTCCCTGGTGGCACAGTGTTTAAGAATCCACCTGCCAATGCAGGGGACACGGGTTCAAACCCTGGTCCAGGAAGATCCCACATGCTGTGGAGCAACTAATCCCGTGCACCATAACTACTGAGCCTGCACTCTAGAGCCCGTGAGCCACAACCACTGAGCCTATGTGCCACAACTACTGAAGCCCACACACCTAAAGCTTGTGCTCCGCAACAAGAGAAGCTACCGCAGTGAGAACCCTGTGCACCGCAAGGAAGAGCAGCCCCCACTCGCCGCAACTAGAGAAAGCCCATTTACGGCAATGAAGGCCCAACGCAGCCAAAAATAAATAAATTTTAAAAATAATAAATAAATAAAAGCTTTGCTTAAAAAAAAAGTAAATAGTACAATGAGCCAAATTTTCTCACCATATAGGTTCAATACTCCTGTTTTAGTTTTACTCCCATTTCTCCCCACATCCCTCCCAACTGATTATTATTGAGGCTGACCCTCCAGACATCATATCCTTTAATCTGTAAATATATATCACACATAAAGCAATAATCCCTAACTATCATCAAATGTCCCTGGTCTTATTTAAGCAGGGAAGTGAAATTATATTTCTACTTAGGAAGCTAATCCTGTTGGCAATGTGGAAAAGCGTTTGGAAGAGGAGAACCCTGGAGGGAGACTTTACTAGATTATAACCTAGAGTCAATGGAGTACACTGTCTTTCTCACTTTAGCAGCTCTACAGTAGCGAGCAGATACTCAGTATGTGTGGAAGAGAGTGCTTCATTAGGGGCAATACAGTCATATACATAATAAGAATGCAAGAAAGCCACTTATTCTAACTCAGTCTCTTCGGTGAGACTCTATATTAAACTCAAAAAGGATACAGATGAGAAAAGTCTTGAATAATAGAGAACATCCAACACTTAAAAACTGAATATACAAAAGAAGCAGGTAGGATGGTTTATAAAACATTTCATACATTACAAAATGCTTCAAATCTGAATTCCAGTAAATAATTAACTCTCATTTTTTGGAGGGGTCTCCTATTTCAACAATCTTACTGTATTTGTGCAAGATAAGTATGCTATGAATATATTTGGGAAAAGATGGGATATAAGTTACAAGTAAAGTAGAAACTAAGAACCCTGGATAATATCTTGCAATCATTATCTTAAGTTTATAGAACCCTTTCACACACTCACTGTTTAGCTATAAACACAACTAGGCTATTATTTTAGGAAGTTCTTTAGTGTATAAAAATAAATTAAAAGAGATCAGGGCAGAAAAAAATTTAAATGTAAAACCTTTTTATGTACTCACAGGTGGACTGTCTCTTTACACTGCCTATACCAAGGAGCTAGTATAAAGATCAAACAATAAATGTGGAAGTACTTCACTGAACTGCAAAGCACTACACATTGAAAGAACAGATAATATGCTTTCTCTTAAAATGAAGACAGTACATAAATATTTTCTAGAGGGGTCATATGCTTTTGATGAAGGCACCTGTGTAACCAGATGGGTTAATTCACCTTACACTCAAGTCTTCAAAAAAACTATTACAGGGGACTTCCCTGGTGGTCCAGTGTCTAAGACTCCACGCTCCCAATGCAGGGGGACTGGGTTCATCCCTGGTCAGGGAACTAGAGCCTGCATGCCGCAACTAAAAGATCCCACGTGCTGCAACTAAAAGATCCCGTGTGCTGCACCTAAAGATCCCACGTGCCGCAACTAAGATCCGGTGCAGTCAAATAAATAAATAAATAAATATTTTTAATAAAAGAACTTAAAAAAACCCCAAAAAAACCCCTATTACATTAGTGAGAATTTGACAATACTGCCACAAATAAGAAAATTGGCTTTACCTATACATATATATGAAGATCATGCTTTATGAAAGCATTATTCCAGGTAATATTTCAATAGCTTAAAAGAATATCATAACACTAAGTGAAACAAAGAATATCAATTATTCAATTTTACTAATATATAGCAAGTGACAATACATTGTTATACTAATTGACCAAAAAGATAAATATTTATAATATTGATAGTTATAGAAATATAAGAATAAAAGCTGATTACATGATCTTTTTCTCTAACAGCTCTTGACTTTAATACTGTTACTGGTTTTTCAACATAATGAATACATTTAAAAATTCATAGCAAAATCCATATACCTGTGGTCAATTAATCAACAACAATGGAGGCAATAATATATTAACACAACGGAGAAAAGACAGTCTCTTCAACAAGTGGTGGTGGGAAAGCTGGACAGCTACATGTAAATCAATATGAACACTCCCTCACACTATATACAAAAAAACTTCAAAATACTTTAAGTACCTAAGTATAAGACATGACACCATAAAACTCCTAGAAAAGAACATTGGCAAAACATTCTCAGATATAAACTGTAGCAATATTTTCTTAGATTAGTCTCCCAAGGCAAAAGAAATATAAGCAAAAATGAACAAATGGGACCTGACCTAATCAAACTTAAAAGCTTTTGCACAGCAAAGGAAACCATAAACAAAATGAAAAGACAACCTAGGGAATGGGAGAAAATATTTGCAAATGATGTGACCTACAAGGGGTTAATATCCAAAATATACAAACAGCTCATACAACTCAAAAAAACAAACCACCTAATCAAAAAATGGGCAGAAGACCTAAATAGACATTTCTCCAAAGATGACATACAGACGGCCAACAGGCACATGGAAAGATGCTCAACATCAATAATTATTAGAGAAATGCAAATCAAAACTACAATGAGATGTCACCTCACACCAGTCAAAATGGGTATCATCAGAAAGTCTACAAATAATAAATCTGGAGAGGGTGTGGGGAAAAGGGAACCCTCCTACACTGTTGGTGGGAATGTAAATTGGTGCGGCTCCCATGGAAAACAGTGTGGAGATTCCTTAAAAAACTAAAATTAGAGCTACCATACCTAGCAATTCCACTCCTTGGCATATATCCTAAAAAGATGAAAACTCTAATTCAAAAAGATACACGCACCACAATGTTCACAGCAGCACTATTTACAAGAGCCAAGACATCGAAGCAGCCCAAGGGCCCATCAACAGATGACTGACTTAGGAAGATGTGGTATATTTATATACAATGGAATATGTATTACTCAGTCATAAAAAAGAATGAAATATTACCACTTGCAGCAACATGGATGGACCTAGAGAATATCATACTAAGTGAAGTAAGTCAAACAGAGAAAGACAATTATAAGATATCACTTATATGTGGAATGTAAAAAAATAATACAAATGAATCTATATAAAAAACAGAAGAACTCACAGACAAAACAAACTTATGGTTACCAAAGGGGAAAGGGAGGGGTGGCAGGATAAATTAGGAGTATGAGATTAACAGATACAAACTACTATACATAAAATAGATAAGCAACAAGGATTTACTGTATAGCAAAGGGAACTATATTCAGTATCTTATAGTAACCTATAATTGAAAATAATCTGAAAAATATGTATTATACAACTGAATCTCTTAGCTGTATACCTGAAACTAACACAATATTGTAAATTAACTATATTTCAGTAAAAAAAAAAAAAATTTTTTTTTTTTAATGAACAATGCTATGATGTACCATACTTACCCCACCTCACTGTCTTGTTCTGCCCGGAGCATAGCAAACCACTGCTGTTTATACACAGAAGATAGCCATTCTAAAATGTAAAAATACATATAAGAATAATAAGAAATATGGAAAAGCATAAAGGATTTAAAATTTTTAAGAAGCTGATAAAATTTTTACCATTTTAAAATTCAAGTTTAAAACAGCAATAAGTAAAGCTGGTAATTTGTATTTTATAAATATGCTATAACGATACAGCTTAATGATTTTTAAAGTGGTAAATGTTATCTTCCTTTGCTTTAGGACAGACTCTACTTAGATCACATACATTTAAAACTTTAGTTAAAAGTATATTCTTGTATTTAATAATTTCCTTTTCATAGCTGATACTATTTTTCATTTGTGAGAAACATACCAAAAGTAATATTTTCAGTTTTAACAAAAGCTTTAATAGAAAACTGAATAATGGATTGTTCCTAAATTATCTAAAAACAATTAATGAGAAATATACCATCTCTAAATTATTAGATGAATTATGCAACTCAAGAAATAATTTTGACACAATTTAGATAACTATAATTTAAATTATTGCAAATCGAATATAATAATTATAGATATTCTTCCCTTTAATAATAAGCATATAATTTTTCCACAAAATGAGACTGTGGAAGCTGAAATTTTAATTATTTTACATAAAACATGGATTTATTAAAAATATAAGCAGAACTGGCTTAGCACCATATTTATTTTTTGCTCTTATTTATTCCCAACTAAAAGGGTAGTTTTTCTAATTTTTAAGTTAAATGATTTCTCTACCTCTACCGAAAGGCAGGGGAAAATCCCTAGTGCAATTAAAATCTGGGTTTTCACTTCATAATTCTCTACCTAATAAAAGGTATCCAGATGACTTGCACTGATTTATTGGTGTCCTTCCTTAAAATTCTCTATAAATACACTTATGAGTGCTTCTTTCCCTAAAATAATATTGTTGCTATTATACGGAATAACTGCTGAATATCTAGGCCACAAACAATTCATTTTCAGTAGGTAAAGACTAACAGCAAAATTTATGTGACTCTGTATACCTCCACACATATTGTTCATCTTATTTGCAAGGTATTTGGATTTTAAAATTCTGTTTTACTGTATTTTATTAAAAAAAAAAAAGCTGATCCCTTCCCATTAAAATGATTTCTCAACTCACTACAGGTTATGCCTGTAGTTTGAAACTCACTGATCCAGAGATAGAATATGGCTTTTTATGATTCATTTATAAAAATGGAATGAAAGGTTTACACATTCATATTCTCAAATATCATATAAGCTACATCCCATGAAAATGTTTTAAAATTTAGTTTCAACAACTTTGAATAAACTCCTTTAAAACTAAAAGCATTTTTTTTTTTGGCTGCGCCACCTGGCTTGCGGGATCTTAGTTTCCTGACCAGAGATTGAACCCAGGCCTTGGTAGTGAAAGCACCGAATCCTAACCATTGGACTGCCAGGGAATTCCCTGAAAGCATTTTTAACAAGTTAAAAATGTGGGTACACATTTTTGTCCCTCCTTTCTTGCCTTAATCTAAAAGAGTAAAAAGTCAAACTAGATATCTTTTTGGTCACAGGTAGTTCATCCAGTAGCAGCAGCCCCAAAATATGTCACTAGAACCACTAGTTCAAATGCAATGTTGACAGCTGATACACAAGGGGAAATCTCTGATAAAATGAGATTGAAAAACATGGGATAAAAATAAGTGAAACAATTTGCCTTATACAGAGTTTTTAATATGATTATATGCAGACATATCTCCCAAAACGCAGATACGCTAGGCAGAGTTTCCCAGAATCCTTTTTGGCAGAGTTAGTGTTCAGTGGAAAGATTCTGAAAAAGTGCCTTCAAGAAACTTCTACTCAGTGAAAACAAATTTAAGCACTTTTAAACTTTATCAGACCAAAATACAAAACAAAAACTCAAAACGGGCACATCAAAGTGGCATTTGACAGTGCTATAAATCAGCAGCTGCAGATCTAATCGACAGCAGTTTTGAATGTAAACACAGTACTTTTCTAATAGAATAAATGAGATATGTCAGAATGAATTTATTTAGATCATTTCTCTTGTCTTATACAAAGGATATGGGGAAGGGGGTCTCCAAAAGTATACTATTTGAAAATCTAAATGTCTTAGATTTACAAAACTTTAAAACACAAACAGACAGATAAGATACGCCCTGAATTTGCCTAGTTTTATTGTTTAAATGAAAGAAATAGTGTATATTCAGGTATATACACATACAAAAATCTACTCACAACCAGTAAAGCATATAGCAAAAACAGCCTACAGGTTGAATGTTATATGAAACACGTTAAGTCAGAATTAGATCATGAAGGTGAAGGACAGTCTACATAATAAAAAATTCCTATCTGGATAAAAGGATATTTTGTATAGAGCATCTATAGGTATATTAGTATAAAATTATGGAGAAGTTCATCTCAAAGATCTTCATGTATAATAACCTAAAAATCTAGTTCCAAAAGATGACAAATTTACTCTACTGAGTACAGTATTTCTCAGTATAACTAATTACATGAATTTATATACCTTTTCATTTTAAGCAACTTGTTTTCATAAAATTCATACTGCTTTAACAATTATCATCTCTATTGAATTTACGAAAATATTAAGCATTAAGTTTCCCCATTATTCCCACAACAGTAATTCCTGATATAAAAAGTTACAAGAATACCTATTTTCTTGCCCACAATGCAAAGTAAGGGAATAAATCTATTGCATTACTTTGTTATCAAAAGCCAAAAAATTAAACATACTCAAAAGAATGGTGATTCAAAGTTAAGTTTGAATTCAAAGTTAAGTTTGCTTAAGTTTCTGCAACTGGATATGCAAACTTAAAGAGATTAAACATAGCGGACTTCTTCTAAGTAAGATGTAGCCAAAAGCAATATGGGCTTTAGAACAGGAAAGACTTGGGGTTGCATTTGAGCTCTGCTTCTCACTAGCTGTATGACAGGATAGTAATACTTCATCTATAAAATGGGAACTACCTTGATAATTTCAAAGATTACGTTACATGATAGGTGTTAAATGTATAATCTGACATATTACCTGGGACACTGAAGAATCTACACATATTTGTTTACTTTTCCTCCTCCCCTTTAAGGTTCTTAGGTTAGGAGCTAGAACCTAAACTTATCTGATAGAGTAAATACAGTATTAGGCCATATGTAAGTTAGTATGTTTCAGAAAATGATTTTAGTTCACACAAACTGAGTGCCTACTACCTGTCAAGCACTGTACTATGTACCTGAGAGAAAAAGATGAAAAACATACAGTCCAACCAGGACACAGATATATTCTGTACTACAGTAATCTAGCAAGAGATGACGATGTCTTAACAAGGAAGTGGTAGCAGGCAAAAAAAAGGAGGTGAGTTTGAGAATTATCTAGGGAAAAAATCTATAGGACATAGTGAATGGATGTGGAGGAAGACAGTTTGAGGAGGACAGGATGACTTGCAGGATTCTGCCATTTTCTGTGAGGCTGGGTGTTGTTTTTTTTTTTCCCCGGTACGCGGGCCTCTCCCGTTGCGGAGCACAGGCTCTGGACGCGCAGGCTCAGCGGCCATGGCTTACGGGCCCAGCCGCTCTACGGCATGCGGGATCCTCCCGGACTGGGGCACGAACCCGTGTCCCCTGTATCGGCAGGCGGACTCTCAACCACTGCGCCACCAGGGAAGCCCGCTGGGTGGGTTTTTAATGTTGATGACTGATAAGCGAATATGGGAAGAAAAAACCAGGGACTAGAGCTGGAGGGGAAAGGTATAAGTACGTTTTGTTTTTTTTTAAAAATAATTTATGTATTTACTTATTTATTTATTATTTATTTTTGGCTGTGTTGGGTCTTTGTTGCTGCGAGCGGGCTTTCTCTAGTTGCAGCGAGCGGGGGCTACTCTTCATTGCCGTGTGTGGGCTTCTCATTGCGGTGGCTTCTCTTGCTGCGAAGCACGGGCTCTATGCACGCAGGCTTCAGTAGTTGTGGCACATGGGCTCTAGAGCTCAGGCTCAGTAGTTGTGGTGCACAGGCTTAGTTGCTCTGCGGCATGCAGGGTTTTCCCGGACCAGGGCTCGATCCCGTGTCTCCTGCATTGGCAGGCGGCTTCTTAACCACTACGTTACCAGGCAGGTCCATAAGTACTGTTTTGAATAGATGAACTGAAGCAATTTACACATGGCTAGTAACAGTTGGATATTCAAGTATGAAACTCAGAGGAGAGGTCAGAACTAGAATCTTTCAGTGAGTCATATGAATGAAGGAAATCACTCTGGGACACTATATAGAATGAAAATATCAATGATGCGCTAAGGGCGCCCTCAGGAAGTTAAGAGGTGGGCAGAGTAAGAGAAGCTTACAAAAGAAAAAGAGAAGGAATGGTCAAAGAGACCGGAAAAGAATCAGGAGAGTACAGTATTTCTAAACTAAGGTAGTACTGTAAGAATTTCAAGGAAATACTAACAAACCATGATATAAAATGCTAGAGAAGTTAAAGTAAGACTAACATGAGGCCACTAGATTTTACAAACAGGACAAACCTAACTTTCGCTAGAAAGTTTCAGTGAAATAGCGGGGCCAAAGACAGACTGAAATGGGCTGAGGAATGACTGAAAGGTAAGGAGATAGAGACATCAACTCTGAAGAAAGTGATTATAAGGACAAGAGCAGTTACCATGAAGCGGACTCAGGGTCAAGACTGGGGGCGGGGTGGGGGGAGGGAGGGATTTGTTTTGTTTTTCAATAAGAGATTTGACCACACTTGTAAGCTGAGGGAGAACAGGAGGGGGTTGAAGATACAAATTATTAAATGACAGTGCAAAATTCCATAATAAACAGGAAGTGATAGGATTATTAACACAGTAGAAGGTTGGCTTGAACAGGGAGGGAGCACCTCAACCTCTGGGACAAGACAGGAAGGACAGGTGAAGAAGCCCAGGAATCTAAACAAATTTTTGCCTGATAACCTTGCAAAAATTTATATAAAAATTTAAAGGAGAATTTATATAAAAAAATAGAAGGAGAGTTCCCATACTCCATACTGACAGCAAGGTTATTGGAGAGGAAGCTTGAACAGAGTGGCAGAGGTTTGATATATAATTGCTGAAGCAAATGAAAATGAGGAATGACCAAGTAAAAGTAGTATATAAGGAGTCCCAAGGTCCAGGCTTAGCACTGAAATATGAGTTTGCAGTGGCACCAATACAAAAGTTACAGAATGCTCTGGAGCAGTACTCAGCACAGAGTAGAGGGTATAGAAACAAAGAAGGTTTAATTTAGTTTTAGAATTTTGTAAAGTAGAAGGACAAAGAGCTGAAAGCAACTGTGAAAGAGAGTGGTCCAGATGATCTAACATGAAATCCAGGCCTGAAAGGAAGAAAAGGCAGGAGGTTTGAAAGACTGGCAGAAAATGGGGGGCTTAAAACGGATTGGAGGGCTTCCCTGGTAGCGCAGTGGTTAAGAATCCGCCTGCCAGCGCAGGGGACACGGCTTTGAGCCCTGGTCTGGGAAGATCCCACGTGCAGCGGAGCAACTAAGCCTGTGCGCCACAACTACTGAGCCTGCACTCTAGAGCCTGCACAACACAACTACTGAAGACCACGCGCCTAGAGCCTGTGCTCTACAAGAGAAGCCACAGCAATGAGAAGCCCAAGCACTGCAATGAAGAGTATCCCCCGCTTACAGCAACTAGAGAAAGCCCACACACAGCAACAAAGACCCAACTCAGCCAAAAATAAATAAATAAATAAATATATTTATTTTAAAAAACGGATTGGAAAGCAAACAACAGTGTAAAAGGAATGAGGCTATGAGCATGCTAGAAGGTTACAGCTTGCAAACTACTGGATTTCTCATGCTGAGAAATTCTGGGTTACAACAAGGTTCATAGGTGGCAAGTGCTTAATGATCAGCAAAGATAAATGTTACAGGAGTTGAGGTCAAATTACTAGGAGGCTAGGGTACTAAATGGAATGCTAATATGGACACCTTATGTTACTGAACAGGTGTAGAGAGGCAGACAGAAATTAAGTGCCCAAGTCTTAGATGAATGTGGAAGAATGCCTAGGGATCAGAAGAGAAAGAATAGAGGGTGAGCTGGATCATATGCAACAATGATTTGGAAAGGGCACTGAGGGGGCTGGCCCATTACTATCTGGCCTCCTAACCCTTTATTAGCAGGGTGTCTTAAGAGACAGAATGTCCTCTACAGAGGGAAAATAGTCTCTTCTGGGAGAGCTAAATAAATGGAGAGAAGAGATGGAAGACATGAGAAGACATAAGAGAAAGGTCAGGGAGGAATGGCAACAAGAGAGGTCAGAGGTATCAAAGGGAAGGGAAGTATGACAATGAAAGCATGGAATGAAACACACATAATGATCTGACCTAAGGTAAATCTAATTCCATGATATAATGGAATTCAACTGTGCTTGACACAGTTAAATCCTAAAATACAATGCTTCTATACAAAATCCTGATTTAATTTGGAATTAAACATATTTCTATTAAAATTTAAATTTAATATTTTCTATTTTAATTTCTATTTGAATTCTGACCTAAAGATGATCAAAATGTATGCATTAAAATTCCCCAGATTACTGAATGCATAACTTTGAATAATGTTAACACGTGTTTGGCACTATTTCTGAAAAATGAGCAGTCAATTTTAGCTAAGTAATTGAAATTATTTTCATTTATTTCAAATCTAGGATACATTGCTATTGACAGCATTTACCAATGTACCTTAAAAATGTGAGCTATGTGGCCACTTTCTGCCCTCTCACAAACAGCATGGGATATAATTTTAATTTATACTCTGCTTTTGAAATGATAACTTTTATTTGGATATATAGGAAAAACTATTTGTCCATTTATATTCTAAAAGGAAAAAATAATGCCCTTTATTGTAATTTTAGGTCAGGAAAAAAAATGGCTGAAATCTGGTCAGAAATTTAGGATACAAATTCTTTTTAATTTTATAATAAATAAAATATTTCAGACTAGAAATACTTGTACCCATTTGCATTCCAAAAATACAAAGCTTATCCACTTGCGTCACAGAAACGCCTAAATTAAACTACTTTACAACAGACTTTATCTTTTAACCTCTTTCAAAATTCATTTCTAGAGAGCCTTAAAAGCAAGTATGATTAGAGTGGGAGTATGTAATAGGCCTTGGCATCTAATATTACCCCATTGCTAGGGTCTGGTGTATACACAAACTAAAACTATTACAGAACTGCTATACTATAAGGGAACATAACCTTCAAGAGAAAGTGTGGCTTAAAAAACAAACAAACAACAAAAAACTCCCAGACCCACGACCTACACAAACGTAATACAAATGATTTATACAAAATTAACCAAAAAAACCACTGTCTATAAACCTGCCTAGAGTGATTTTATAAAAAATGCATTATTTTAAAACTACCAGAAATGTTAACTCTGGGTTTGTTTTCCATTCAATACTTTTGTAAATAAATTACAGATTTCAGTTAACAATTTAAATCTATAAACACACAGCTATATTAAAAACCGAGGTGTCAAAAAACCTACAACTTTCAGACAAATCTATACAAATTTACAAGTCAATCTTCAAACAAATTCTATTTTCTGTTTCTTAAATGCAAATATAGTACTAAACTTAATCCTACACAAGCACTAGATACTTAAATTAAAAAACTAAACCAGTAATTGTTTCAAAATTTTAATTGGCAAAGATATTACATTTACTTTGACATAAAGTCTTAATTAGGATAAGAAAAAAACAGAAAATAACAAATTTAAGGAGTATTAATAGAAAAAGCAGTTGACCTCTAAATAGTACTTCAAAAGTCTTTTTTTAAAAAAAAAAAAGTCTTTTTTATTTTATTTAATTAATTTATTTTTTTTTCAAAAGTCTTTTGAAAGTCTAGTCCAAAATAGTGTGCTGGTTAAGCAAATTAAAGAACACACACATTATAGAATACTATATAGCCATTTAAATGTTCTGAAGAGTATTTAATGATATGGGAAAATACAATATATAATGTGAACACAGAAAATTATCTATATGGTATGATTCTGCTTTGGTATAAAAATGTATCCCTTATTGGAATTAAGGATAATTTCTATTTTCCTCATTATTTTTTTCTATGATATTACTATTATAATCAGAAAGATATTACTTAAAATCATAATTTCATCATGTTCTTACCTGAAGGTACTAGAGAGTCTTGTTCAATAATTCTCGCGGAGGCCAAATCACTGATAATATACTGTAACCTTAAATGTCTGAATACTGACATAAATGGTTTTCCTTGCTCAGTTTCAAGGAAGGTCATACCTTCAAAATCTGTAAAAGAAAACAAAAAAACAGATTAAATTAAATAGCCATTCTTTTCAAATCAATTTATTTATTCCTACATGTTTTTATGGGCAGGGGGACACACACACACACACACACACACAAACAAACACACACACACACACACACACACACGTGTCTACTAGAATACAAATAAGCTAGTTTCAAAGTTTTCAAGGATTTTATAAACTTTGGGTGTGTGGATAAAAAACTTGGGGAGATTTAGAAAAAAGCCCCAGGAAATTAACTTTGGTCCTAATTAGACCCTTGGGCTGGGAATTCAATTGACACCTTTCTGGAATTTGGAGCTTACAGTGCAGCAAGGTGGGAAAAGGCGGCTTGAGAATGGTGGTTAGGGTTCAGGTATCTTTCCAGAATCCCACCACTTCAGTGGAACTCTAGAGCCCAGATGCCTCACTCAAGGGTCTTCACAAGATACACAGGACATGGAACATTTCTTGGGATCTTTCTAATTTATGCTTTAGTTACATGTGATGAACACTAGTTAATATATTAATTCTCTATTAAAATACAAAATAAGATACAAAGACATTGTAGCCATGGATTTGCAACACAAGGGTAGTATTTATTGTTAAAATAATTCAAGTTTATCAATTTTTTCTTATAGGGATAATTTAAGGTTATTTCTAAAAATACTCTCAGTTGCATTCTAATATGCTTTCATGAGTGGGAAGGAAAGATCTGGAGTTACTGCTATCAAGCAGAGACTTGTACATAATCCCTAGCCTGTTCTCTATTACAAGGTATACCCATGGCAGTGTACTCAGCCTTGCTGCTATTAAGGATAGTAAATAAAAGAAGCAATCCCTGCACATATAATTGTGCAGAAAAATTTCTATTGTTCTGATAGTCCTGACCCATATATATCTGCAAAGTCAAATAATTAAGAAAACCTAAGAGAAATATACTAAAATATAGTGGGTGAGGGGACCATAAGTGATTTTTTTGGTCTTATTTCCTGAGTATTCATCACTTTTATAATTTAAAAACTGTATGAAATAAACCTATAAAGTCCTCACTGATAAACAACTTATAAAGTCCTCACTGAAAAACAAGGGCATCAGACATACATTTTGCCTTATGCAATAAATGTTTCCCTGAAAAGTTATCTTAAAATGTATACTTTTACACTACTGAGGCTGGGATGGAGAGCCTGGAGTGGGAAAACCAGAAGGGGACCACAGCTTCTTATTCTAGTTTCTGCACTTAGGCTACAGAATAATTTCTCTCTTGATGGACTGCTGCAGTTAATCCAACTGGAGCTCAAATGAGCATAAATTTATGTCAACATTTACCTAACATCTATTGTTTCCATTGAGTCCCTTTGCTCCCCCACCCCCACAAATATTTATTTATTTATTTTGGCTTTGCTGGGTCTTAGTTGCGGCATGTGGGATCTTCACTGTGGCATGCATGCGGGATCTAGTTCCCCGACCAGGGATCTAACCCGCCCCCCCCTGCACTGGGAGCATGGAGTCTTACCCACTAGACCACCAGGGAAGACCCCCTTTGCCTTTTTAGCTTCTCCACGGTCCTTATCTTTTTCAGCTTTTATCTCTGTTTTTTAAGTTAAATTTTCTCCTCTACTTTTTTCCTTTATAATTTCTCAAATCCCTCTTTAAATGCCATAATGTAGCTCTAAAGTGTAATTTAAGATAGAAGTTTAGCATTTTGTTCTTCAAGCAAATCAAGTTAGATTTTATTGATATGGTCATTTACACATTTTTGGTTCATGAGCTTGAAGGAAAAATAATTAGCTAGTAAATCTCACTACATAAAATAATTCCCAAAATTTATTTAAACAAGACAAAAAGAGCACTAAATTTTAATATAAGAACCTCTATTCATCAAAAGACACCTTCAGAAAAGTAAAAAAAACACTACAAACTGAAAGATAAATGCAACACACACTTATGACAAAGAATCAAGAATATATAAAGAACGCCGACAAATCAGTAAGAAAAGACAAATACAATGTTAAAATAGGAAAAAAACCTGGACATTTCACGGAAGAAGAAACATATGGCCAATAAACACACAAACAGGTGTTCAGTCTCCTTAGTTTTCAAGGAAATGAAAATCAATACCACAATATGAAATAGTTCAATAACAAAAAAACAGGATGATATATTGTCCAGTGGTGTGCTGGATCTGGCTTGTGCTGGCTCACAGGAGCCGATGGTATGCATTTCTTCCCAACTCCACATTCAGTGGTGTCACGTTAGTAGCCTGAAATTAGCCATGCTGGGAGAATTTGTATCATGAAAATTTTAAAAAATGCTACAAATAAGTGATTATTTTTTCAGAGAGGCAGCTTACCAGCACATCACTATGTAACACATTCATGTTAAGACGTGCAAAATGCCATAACATTAAACATTTTTTAAAAGCAAAGTCAGAGGGACACAATAGGAAAGAAGCACATGAGCAGACTGAAGTTACTAATGTTCTAGTGCTTGAAGATTAGTTCACTGAGGTTCAATACATTATTTAAAAAAATGAAAAAGGTGGCCATGCATGGACCAAAAATGACAGTAAACTATGAAAATCGTGAGCTAAGGATTACGATTTTTATCCACTTCTTTGCATCTGAGGGCCATTAAAATTTTGTTTTTTCTATGTCTGTTTTATCCAGTCTCAATTTTCTCAGTGTAAATGCGGAGTTGAATTAGACCATTGCTAAGGTCCTCTCCAGCTCTAAAATCCCCTTGGTTTATCAGGGCCTGATTTTAATTAAATTTCAATTTAAAACAAAAAAGACAAGTTCTCAATAAAAATTTCAGGCATACCTTTTCTCCTGTTAGAAAACCAGACATCTGTTTCAGTCAAAAGCTGTTTTAAAGATCCATTCCAAGAAGGCACAAGTTGAAGGAACATCCACTAGGTTAAAAAAATAAATTAAAAAAATTACAAGACTTCATTTAGTTTATGATTTTACATTTTCAAACTGCTTCCTTAAAACATAATATCTAAAAAATTTAATTTCCATTTTACAAGCAATTGAAAGAAGTAGAACTATCACAGGATATGCTCAGAATTCTTAAATTCATCATGGCATTAATCATGGTCCAAAGATAAAAACTAGATGAGTACATGATAAGGAATAAGCTAATCCCTGAAAAGTACTTATGGTCTCAAACACACTGTAATTATAGTATTAAAAAGGTAAATGTTCTACGTGTGTGTGTGTATATATATATAATATACACACACTATTATGTATATTATATATAATATACTATATATATAAAATATACTAATTTATTCTACTCACCAATTAATTCAGTTTCACTACATACTATGTGAGATTATAAAAGAAAGAAATTAAATATGGGAAAAAGGAGTTTCTTATTGTCTTAATTGCTGTTGAGACAGTATGCAGAGTAATGAAGAGCATTACTGTTTTTTAAATCCTAGCCCTGTCATTTAATAGCTAGGGAAATTACATCATTCTGTAATCTGGGCCTTAATTTCTTCATTTGTAAGATGAGCATGATAATATGTCAATGTCACAGGACATTAAAAGAATTAATATGTGTAACATACTTAGAGCAGTGCCTGGCACATAGTAAGCATTCATCAATAATTACGGGAAAGAATGAATACTACCAGTGGCTCAGAGATAGAAATGGACTCTCTACCCTCCTTTAATGACTGGTTAACACAGTTACTAAACTTCCCTGAGGAAAAATAGCAATAGAGTCTCATCTCTATCATAAGACAAACAATCCCAATGATATAACCTAGAAGGTGACTATTCCCAGATTTCACGACCGCGTTAGTATAGACTCAACTACACTGTGAGTGTAGACTCAACTACATTTTTTTTTTTTGCGGTACGCGGGCCTCTCACTGCTGTGGCCTCTCCCGCTGAGGAACACAGGCTCTGGACGCACAGGCTCAGCGGCCATGGCTCACAGGCCCAGCCACTCTGTGGCATGTGGGATCTTCCACATGCGCCACCAGGGAAGCCACTCAACTACATTTTTGTCCCATGTTAGCTAGGGACAAAGGCTAAAGGCAAAATTATGCAGTGGGAAAAGCAATGGACTGGAATTCACAGGCCTGGGCTCTGCCTCGAGCCTGCCACTTAATAATTGTAAGAGTTCTAAGTTTTACCATCTACAAATCAAGAGTAATAGCCAATTTGTCTCTTCAGAGAGTTGTGAAAACAAAATTATATTAAAAATGTTGAAACCTTTCAAAAGGATGAACTGAAATATATGCCTGAAGTACAAAAGACCTTTAAAAGAATTTCAACATTCTCTAGAAAAACATGTGAAAACTTCATCATAAAGTTATTAATTCAACTAAAGCTCAATTTTGCAAACATTTCTGAAAAACATATAAAACATTTAACATTTCTGATTATGTAAATAACAACATGTTAACTGTTGGAAAAAAATCTGGGAAAAAAAAGAAATGTATTCTTAGGAGAGGAAACTATAAAGAATACCACTGAAATCAATCATGATATCAACTCCCTAAACACAAAGACTTCTTAACATTTTGGCATATTTCCTTTTACTTTTCTCACATTTATAACCATTCCCTTACCACTGGACACTAGCTGTTTCCAGCTTTTCAATATTATAAGCAATGCAGTGGGGATATCTTTACACATCATATTATGGCAATACCTTTTTAAGGGCTGTGTATACATCCATCTCCACTTGCATCACAAATAAGTTAGATGAACCAATGAGTTGTTTCATGACATTTATACTAGAAAAGATAAAATAGAAGTAGTGAGCCTCTCTTCATGCACAAGCTAAAAGACCCTGGTGGAACTGAAAACTTTAAGTCTTTTTTATCAAAAGAGACTGTGGAATTAAAAATTACATCAGTCTTTTTGCCCAAGACAAAGAATCTATCCGAACATAAGGATACTTTTAATTCAGACAGTAATGCTGTGAAAGGTCTTTTCTTGCACTGACAAGGAAACAAAGAGCTTTGCTGTGCTAATTAATCAAGTTAAAGCAAGGTCCCAGTAAGATAAGTTTTAGTATGCTCTGATAAAGTGGCAGCCTTCCTCTTTTTTCTTTCCCCCTCATTCAATTAAAAAAAAAAAAAAAAAAAAAGACACTTGTCAAAATTCACTGAAAGAGATATATCTTCAAAGTCTATCTTTCACCTCTAGGCTTAAGAGAATTGCTTAGTCATAAAACATGTTTTTATTACTGTTAAGGAGATTAAAATCAAGAAATATGTGTTAGTTTAAATTTAGAATGGAAATAGTATCACTAGCTGTTTTCTTTTCTTTTTTCCTTTTTCTTTCCTTCCTTGAAGCCACAAAAAGCCAGAAGAGCATCCGGGGCTTTAAGATGACCACTATGATTTATCTTCCTTTTGAAAAAACTCAACGAGAAATTATAAAAGAGAAAAAGTGTTTCTAATGACTTTTTTAAAAATAAATTTATTTATTTATTTTTGGCTGCTTTGGGTCTTTGTTGCTGTGCGTGGGCTTTCTCTAGTTGCAGCGCACGGGCTTCTCATTGTGGTGGCTTCTCTTGTTGCAGAGCATGGGCTCCAGGCACGCAGGCTTCAGTAGTTGTGGCACATGGGCCCAGTAGTTGTGGCTCGTGGGCTCCAGAGCGCAGGCTCAGTAGTTGTGGTACACAGGCCTAGCCACTCTGCGGCATGTGGGATCTTCCCGGACCAGGGCTCGAACCCACGTCCCCTGCATTGGCAGGCGGTCTCCCAACCACTGCAGCACCAGGGAAGTCCCCTAATGACTTTTAAACCAAACATACTGCAGAGCTTTGTTTGTGCCTTGATATCATTAGGTGATGATTTTTTGGTAGAATAATGCTTCTCAAACTTTTCTACCAAAGTACCTCTTAAGGGCAGAGGAAAGGAAAGGACCCAGGAATCCAGGAGTAGGCTAGCCATAAGAATAACATTTCTATTAATTTTTGTATTTCATCTTGTAAATCCAAAGAAACTTAATTCTCTCTATTCCACAATGTACTTAAACATAAAAGTGTTTACTTCTCTCCTACTCCTCCCCACACCTCCCCCCAAAAATCATTAAAATTGACATCCCAGTAAGCTATGCAATGTTAAGGCTTTGGTTTTGCATATTTCCATCAGAATGCCACACATTCCTAGGGACATTTGTACCCTTGTCTCAGAAGCACCACTGTCAAGGAACTGCAAGCCTGAAAGTGACTGCATAGTCTACTGGCCTTTAAAAGTTCATTCCCACTCTGAATTTCTCAGACCCAGGGCAGATAAGTCATCTCCATTATTACAAATAAGCTCCTAGAGGGCAGAGACCATGACATAATCACCTCTGCCTCCTTCGCAGCCCTTAACATAGCACCTTTACACACAGTAGACATTCAGAAATTATTTGTTGAAAGAAGGAATAATAAGCAAACTTAATTCAAAAGACCAACTTAATTGTGAATTCAATTTCACTAAGCTTAGCAAAAAGTTTAAAGCAATTTCCTCAAATGTAATTTCTCAATGGGAAAAGATGGTTTTTAAAATAAACTTTTAGATTCTCTAAGAGCCCAGCAAAAGTGAGGTAACCCTTTTTCTATAGTTTTATAGCAGCAATGAATTTTTACATTAAAATTGGTTAAAGGAGTGTTCATAATACACATTGTATCATTTACAACAAAGAAAAGAAATTTGTGTAGCATTTTTTCAATTCATGATGTAGTCAAGATACCTTTCATTAAATTGTTCACTTTTTCATAAGCAATATATTTTTACTTTATACAAAAATGTCTTGCATATTAACAAATGATAATAAAGTTATTTAAAATTCAAGTACCTGAGTTCTTTAAAAAGTTCAACATTCTGGTGAGTCATCAGATTGTTTAGAAGCCATTCAAGGCACCTGAAATTAAACATGGAATTATTACATTATATATCATGTATCTATGATTTATTAAGTAGTACTTACAGTTAAAATTTAAAAAGAATATTAATCTTTCTAGGACATGCGCAAATTTTTAAATTTAACAATTGGAAAGTTAGTATTGTTTTTGTCAGCAGTTAGTAAGGGAATATTCCCTTTATATTAAAAAGAGCATTTCTAATTAAGAAAACCTCATTTTCAAGTTTGTGTTAAATGGTTTATAAAGGGGTTTACATACTTCTATTACCTTCTTTATAATTTGAAAATGGGTACTGCAATTCTCAAGAATTAAAAACATTGCCAGTAGTTGCACTGATATACAGTCAGCCCTCGGTATCCGCGGGTTCTGTATCCATGGATTCAACCAACCGAGAATTGGAAATATTGGAGAAAAAAAAAATAATTCCAGAATGTTCCAAAAAGCAAAACTTAAATATGCCGCAAGCCAGCAACTATCTACAAAGCATTTACGTTGTATTTGTAACTATTTACATAGCATTCACATTGTATTAGGTATTTATAAGTAATCCAGAGATGATTTAAAGTATACAGGAGGATGGTTATTTGCAAATACTACACCATTAAATAAGGGACTTGAGCATCCGCAGATTTTGGTATCCACCCAGGTCCTGGAACCAATCCCCTGCGGATAGTGAGGGACGACTGTAATGACTATTATGCCTACTGCTTAAAAAAATTTAATAGAGATGTGCTGTAAAGAGTGGCCATAGTTTTTATAAGCATGTATAACCCACCCACAATCACAAAGACCACACTTTTCAGGAATTTACTAAATAGTCCAAATGTAAAAACAGACCTTTTATAACAAATTCTATCCTCCCTTTTTTTTCTTTCTTTTTATAGCTATATTCTCTTAAGAAACCAAAGCAGCCAAATTCCCTAAAGCAGGATAAAAGGAAAAACAAGAAAGGTAACTCACTTTTTCTTTACAGAATCCAGTCCATAGGTCCCTGCTGATGTGTAATAGCCACATACGGTTTTCACATTAACTGTTTCCTTCATTGTCTCACCACACTGCTGTATTAAACCATCCTGTAAATATAAATAAGCACTGGAAAGGCCCATTTCACATGGGAAAAATAAGCTCTGAATATGTGCTTTTACATATTAAAAAGTAAAAAAAAAAAAAAAAAGGAAGGAAGAAAGAAAGAAAACTCATAAGTGCAGCAAACCTAAGTCTTTTTATAAGTCCAGTAAAAATACCTAAAAAAAATCCAGCAAGTATTAAACTAAATACTTGGAAGTGAAAATGGAAGGGAGGAAGTAAAAGCAGGAAGACAGAGGTGAATATTGCTATTCTCTCTTTTCTGTCCTTCCCCTCTCTGGGACCTTTGCAAATTTAAGCAGCATTCTGTCTGTTTTGCCTGTTCTTTTAAAACTAAGACCTCTTTATATAGTCAGATGACCAGGTGATGGGCTAGGTAAGTAAACAATATGAATCATCAGAAAGTTTTTATTAGTTTAAAACACCTATCAATACCTAAGAAATACACCTAAAACAAATATATTATTGTTTAAAACTTACAATGAATTTTTAATCTAAAATGTTTATATGGAAGATTTCAAATAGCTAACTTTATTTAATATATGGAAAGGACCCCGTCATTTTTTACTCAAATTTCTGAGATATATTCATCATGCAAGTGTATTATTGTTAAGTAGTTAAATCATACAGATAATGCAGAAAGTGAGTTAAGAACGAAACCAAAAAAGGATTAAAAGTTAAAAAATAAAGTATAATTATTGGAAATAAGTATTGAAAGGATCAAAACATTTATAAAAAAATCAAATTACCTCAGCCAAGGATATGTAGCAAGCTATTAACTAATACTTAAAATAAATCAGTACACAAAAGTCACATAAAAAGAAACAACTTTTTAAAATGATCAAAATAAAATGTTGACTCCACTGTGATTTTACACTTACCTGGAAGCCATTCTAGACTCCCTCCCTTTCCTTTTAATATCTCATCTGTCACCAAGTCCAGTGGATTATCCCTGCTTAACCTCTCCGGTAACCAGTTTTCCTCTCCATGCTTTTTGCTACTACCCTCATTTAGACCCTCCCGTGGATTACTGCAATAGGTTTTTTTTCATTTTCTTCATATTTAATGGAATGTACAGTAATTTTAATATATCTAGTATAATTCTCCTAGATGTGGCAACAAATTTTTAATGTTAATATACCTTGAGTTTTTTTCTCATCATTATTTTTCTAATTTATTTATTTATTTTATAATTTTTATTGGAGTATAGTTGATTTACAATGTTGTGTTAGTTTCAAGTGTACATCAAAGTGAATCAGCTGTTGGTGGGAATGTAATAGGTTTTATACTCATCCTTCCTTCAGTTCATCCTTCACACTGTTCCCAAAGCATTCTGAAATATAACTTTGTCTTTCCCCTGATTAAAACTTTCCAAAAGTACTTATATGTAAAGTCTCAACTTCTTAAAAGGTATTGATTGAGGGGCTTTCGTGATCTGGTCTCTGCCTCCCTCTCTCGAACCCTTCTTATAGTCTGTGCTAGATCTATGTTCCACTCAGATTCTCTAATCCTCCATTGTTTCATATTTCTAGGTCTTAGTTTTCTGTCTGAAATGTTCTTTCTTCCCCTCTCTTCTTACTTCACAAGATAAATACATTTTCAGTTTTTAAGGCTCAACCTCAAACACAACTTCTTTCTTTGACACCAACAGGTTAAACCAACCACTTTGTGCATCCACTAAATCCTACAGAAAGTTTACCATCACATCTATAATATTGGACAGCTCTTACTTTACCTTTGAGTCTGTATATCAACCCTCCCTCCCCCACTCTACACACTCATTATATTGTGAGCTTCTTAAAGGTGGGGATTATATCTTTATTTACCTTTGTATCTCTATGCCTAGCTTGACACACTGCTCAATACACTTCTGATGAATGAACAAATCTGTCATTCTACCAATAGATTATATACATTTAGGTGGTTTACACACAATTATTTCATAATTAAGAAAACATTTACATAGTAAGCACTCAATGTTTCCCAAACCCATGAACTATATGAATTAGTAATAAGCCACCTGCTTAAAACAGTCAAGATAAGTTATTAACGAACAGAAATCTGTAAATGGATTTAAGACAAGTACCTTCCTTCCACATTATAGTCATTCTAAGATATCCACACAGAAATAGCTTGCATTCATTTTACATAGGCATCGAGACTGTCTCATTTGTAATAAACTGCTTTTCATTAAACATTTTAAATGACTTATCATGAATGGAATATTTATACATTTCATTTAAAAGTTATAAAAAAGCTAAGTTTTATTATGGTTTTTGGAACAGATACCTTGAAACAAAAATACAAGTGTGATCCTTTTTTTCAGTACTATGCATACTTACCAACTGCAGCATACTAGCTGCTGCCAAAATGGCAATAACTCGACTGGGCTTTATTAAGACATCATCTCGATACAATGACCCAAATGCCACCTGCAGTGCTTAAAGCAAAAGTACATAGGTAGAATGAAATAACAGTTATAGCTGTAAGAGTATTACAAAAATAACAATGACAGTCTTCATACACTAAGACATATGTCTAAATCTAGTAGGTACAGAAAAGGATAAGATTAGTATCATTAATTTAACTATTAGTAATGGTTATGGATTGATGGTGCTAATTTAATAACAATGTTATACATTTCCATCTGTTCTACCAAATCATGCTGGATTTTTCTACATCTAATCTTGACATTAGTTAGTGGTCAGAATTAAGACACCTTTGGAAAAAGTTTTATAAAGATATCCCTGAGTAAACCAATCATTAAGTACAACTACACAGACCCAATGATAATCTTAACCCTGGTGCTTTCAGTGCTTTACCACTGGGGAGTGTGGAAAAGCTCCTGGTCCTATGCATGCCACACTCTCACCCAGCTGCCACAGCTATTTAAGTCTGTCCACCCTTGTCTCTACTGCCATTCTCATGCATGTCCTACATGGTTTGCTTTATAAATGTTCCTTTCTGTTTGCCTATGAGGTGAGTGCTGGGTACTTCCACTTCAGGTATCAAAGACAGGAGCAGGAGCACTAGGACAGGAGTTAGGAGACCTACAGTCTGATGTAGGCTCACTAAACCGCTCTGAGACCTAAAGTAAGTCTCTTAAATCCTCTGGACCTCAGCTTCCTCATCTAAGGTCCTTACAGCTCTAAAACAATACTGACTACATGATTCATATACTTATTCCCAGAAAAGGTCTTCATATATAGGGAATAATCAATGAATAATGTTTATTGGCTTATTGTTTATTGGTCATACTTCTCCTTCCTTCACTCTACATCCTCTATATCCCAGGCAGATATATTTACAAACATGAAGTAAACAGATTGATAAGGCTGACATGACTAAATAGATTAAAGATACTAGAACAGAACTGATAAACTCTGGAGTAAATTAATATAAAGTTGTCACCTTAGGGTGTTAAATGGAGCTTTTCTCTAGCCAACAAAGTTAGAAGAAAATATTTATTTTCTGTGAAAAGAATACAAAGCTTATGTTTTTATGATTTTTGCATAATAGTAATCATGGTGGCGGTTACCTTCTATATCAATATTCTGGTCTGGAATCTCCAGTTCAATAATATTCATGCTGGACTCCTTCCATGAACCACTGAACATACTAGAAAAGTAGCCAGACTTAAAAACAAAAACAAAAAACACACTTATGCAGTACTTTCTGTGTCTTCCAAATTATTTTCCCATTTCTAACTCTAGCAACTATTCTATCAAAACTAACGCATCGTATTATTTCAAGAGAAAAACAAACTGCCAGATAGGAGAAAAGAAATTAAGATAAGGACACTCATTAGGCTTATCAAAATACTTTAATTATTGAAAACCAAACCAAATTCTCGTATTACTACCTGAACTGACTTCCTATGTTACTATTTGAACCAACTAAGCTTTTTACTTAGTTGAACAATTTCTGAGTATATTACATGAATATGTTTTCCTTTTCAATAGCATTCTAAATTCAAGCTTAGAAATTGTATCATATATTTAAGTCTCTCTCATAAACATATAACTACATGTAACGTGGATACAAAATAATATACTGAGGAAGAGAGAAGAGAAAACTAAAAGCTGTTGAGTCCTTACTCTATCTCAGTGGCTATAAAGGGTCCAGACCAGTCCCAAGTCAACACTAATAGGATGATTCCCAAGGAATTAGGGAAAATCCAAAGTTTAGTTTTATCTTATAAAAAAAATTCCAGAATGAATCTGAATTATTGGAAAGACACCAGAATGGATGAAGTCTTTAGTTACCTTCTAGGTAGCACCTCCCATAACTAGAATTACTTTGGAACGGATCAAATACTAACTACTAATTTTTTAAAATTTACTGAGTATGTAGTTTAAGGCACTGTGAATATAGCAGAAAACAAAACAGATGTTTCTGTCCTCAGGGGACTTATAATTTAGCATGTGTCTTGCACTATGATCAATCCAGTTTCTCTTGAGAGGGAAAGCCTTAACAGAGGCATTTTCACCCTTGAATTCACAAAACTGCTTTCAGAGATCAAAAAGAAAGATATGGACCATGTCTTCAAGTTAAGACCAGTATTCTGATATAGTCTCTGGGGTAATATAATGCAAGCCAAAGTAAACTTGTTCAAAAAAATTAAATAAAAAACATGATTAAAGTGTAAGAGAAAAAATTCCTTTCAAATGCTTCTATTGAAAAATCTTATACTATACCGTCTTACCAGTAATTACTGTCATATCATGAAGAGGAGAGGGAAAATATAAGCTCCATAGGATAAAAAGTGAATTGTTCACTGTTCTATTCCCACTGCCTAGACCAATGACTTGAAAACAGATTTGATGAAGGAATAAATGATTAAAATATTTGAGCCATTAGAACAACATTTTCTTTTATTTTGAAAGTCTTGAATCTTTAAAATGGGGTGGCTGATAATAATATTTTCACAGAAATCAAACAGGTATATCAGCTAAATGACTTAGTCCATATACTTTTTTGGTTTTGGTTTTGGCATTTTCTAGGAGAGAGGGAAGAGTAAGTGCCAAGAACTTTCCATTTACATTCAGTCTTAACTACAAAGCAACATTTCAGCTGAATTTATCCAACTGAAATAATCATATACAAAATAAACAAATTCAGCAATCCTAACTTAAACGTTGAATGGTTTTTCCCTTTTTGTCAACAGAAGGCACCGAAATAAGTACCTTATTGGAGTAATGACAAAAAGGTTGGTATGACAATGAAAACTCAAAATCTGTTTTCTAGACCAAACTAAGTTTTCACTAACAATGTTCACCATATCTCTTACAAAACAAGACTTTTCATCAGACAGGACTTAAACAACAAATGTTCATGCAAAAGATTACTGTGAAATGCAATGAGAAAGAACAAGACTTATAAGAGTGTGAGTTGTTTTAAGTGACTACCTTGGTTACTCAAATATATAGAAAAATAAAATACTTACTTGACATAAATATATTTTGTGTAAGCTCCACTCCTCTCCTAGAGCACAAATCTTAATGTCACTGTTTTCACCATTTAAAAATAATGTTTGATAAATATATTTGGATGTACTCTTCAATTTTTTCCTGTTAAAAGAAATGCAAATGTTACATATATGTAAAACTGAATGTTTTACTGATTTTGCATGTAACTCAAAATACTCCTTTTGCTCAATTTCTATTAAATAGAACCAATTTGTCCACTGTATAAAAAGATAGAGGGATATTATATATTCAAACGTGCTCATGTATGAAAGGGTACATAAGAAACTAATAATAGTGGTTACCTGTGGGGTACTCTATTCCCAAGAGGGGGAATAGTGGATAGATGGGGGCAGCGTGGAAGAGAGACCTTTCACTATACAGCTTTTTGCAATTTCTGATTTTTGAACTAAGAGAATTACCTATTCAATAAAGAAAAGTCAGCATGGTGATTTTTGCGTATTTCCTTATTTAGTAACCAGCACTATGGATGATGTAATACAGTTGCAATAATACTGCTATGCAATTACAAAATGAAGAACAAGAATAAAAATTTCACCCTACACAAGTAATTTTAAAAATAATTTACATTTAATCTTATTTTAGTATCGAACTATTCTTAAACTCCTTAAAATGTCTTTTTCCCCACATTGGACAAATGGTTTGCAGCCTTAGACCAAAGGTTTTCAAAATTATGCTCAATGGAGAAGTGTCTTAGGGGCCACCAGGGAGAGTCGAGGTGTGAACTCTGGGCATCCCATCTAACTTCAACCAGAGCAGCATCATATATTATATTTGTAAACATCTTGGATTTGTGCATAAGATTTAATTTAAAGGAAGAATTGTTATTTTTGTTTTGACAATCATTGCTCAAGACGGTTCAGTAAGTAAGCAAAGCCCTAAGCAGAGACTGATCAATATCTTTTATATTCCTGGCCAATCCTGATAGCTTTCCTAGTAAAGTTTTAAAATCTTTTTAAAAAATGAAGTAATTGTTTCACATGGTGTCTCAAATCAGTGTATTGAACACCCCTTCCCAACAGACGGTAAAAAATGTACATGCTTCAGTGCAGACAGACTTGGGTTTGAGTCCCAGCTCTACTACCACAGCTCAGTTACCTTATATGTGAAAAGAGGATATTACTATCCACTTCATTGGGTTACTGTAAGAAATAAATGAGACAATGTAGTTTCCAGTTCCTGACAGCACTCTCCCCAAATTATATGAAAAGATTAAAAGTACAGAAAGGAATAAACCCACAACAGGAAAAAGGTGAGGGTGGGCTTATCACATGATCAGAGAATTCCATGGATCTGGAAGTTAGAAAATAAACTGGAATGGAAAAGAGCAGTGACAACCACAGCCCAAAAGATATCACGGTCTAGGATGGACGTTGAAGCCCATCTGCCCTTCAGAACCGTGGGGGTAGGGATGGGGCTGGGAGGATGAGGTCTCAAGGGAAACAGAAGGCTGAAGTGAGGAGTGAGGCAAAAAATGGGGAAACTTGTTCCCCTAATGGCCTCCCCCACTCTCTATGAACACAGAGTACAGATAACTTATACAAACAGATTCCAAGGTTTTTCTAGAAAGAAACAGAACAAATCTATCAGGAAGATCTAAGACTTTGGTGTAGGTGCTGGTGCCCCAGACAAAGCAATCCTCATTCTGGCATTTGAGGAATCTGTAGCCTGTTAGCTCCCAACCTATTCACCCTAAATCATGGTTCCCAAACTGTGTGCCAAAGCACCTAGAGCACCACAGCAAATTCAGGGATGCATGTGGAATATTCCAAAATTAAAGGAAATCACAGAAACATCTTTCAGATACCATGCAATCTACGCTATTAAGTTGTTTGGACCTAACTATGAGATATTTCTTTAGGACCAGAGGTGCCATGAAAAAAATTACTGAGACACTAAGGGCACTGTTAACCAATAAGGCTTGCGAATCTCTGCTCTAAAACAAAGCATGCCCCACCCATATCCAACTTAGTAGTCAGTCTACCTACTCAAAGGGAAGGCCCAGCAGAAACAGATCTATTTACTCAAGACACACACACACACACACACACACACACACACACACACACACACACACACACACACA
>NW_020837984.1:14514319-14540987 GCF_003676395.1 Aethalodelphis obliquidens | reverse complement strand
ACACACACACACACACACACACACACACACACACACACACACACACAAACCAGTGACTCATTCTGAAGCAGACAATCAAGGATCTCTCAACATGAGGAAAATTAACAGCATTAAAGACTATTTTAAAAAAGAGAAAAATTGGCATCAGAGGAAACATATAATTCAGGGAAAACAGAACGTAAAAAAAAAAAACTCTAACACTCTAATTATAACTAGTACATCTAGAGAGTTAAGATTACTACATTTATAAAATAATAGGATGCTAAGCTAAAGTATTACTCAGAACAAGGGGGAAAAAAAAAGAGATCTTTGGGACCAAAACCACAGTTGCTGAAATTCAAAAAAACAAAAGGGAAAGTTAAGGAAATTTCCCAGAACACAAAGCAAAAAAGACCTAGAAAGGAAAAAAAGAAAAGAGAAAAGAGGTACAATCCAAGAAATCCAAAATCCAGTTAAGAGGGGTCCAAGAAAGAGAAAACAAAGATAACAGGAGAAAGAGAATTACAGAAGAAAGTTTCCCCAAACTAGTCTCCAGATTGTAAGGATCCACCAACTACCAAGGCCATTAAAAGACCTACAGTTAAGCACCTTCTAGTTAAATCCCAAAACACTAAAGAAAAAATTCCAGAAGTTCCAGAGAGAAAAAAAGTCACCTAGAAAGAAAAGAGAATTAGACCAGCATCACATTTTCTCATCAGTATGGTAGGCTAGAAGACAATGAATTAATACCATCAAAGATATCAAAAGTTATTTTAGATTTCTGCACCCAATCAAAAGATGACTAAAGTGAGAGATTAAATTTACAACTAGATAAGCACAAATTACCTTCTTTTACACCTTTCTTAGGAAAATATTTGAGGATGTAGTTCCCTCAAATGAGTTCAGAAACGAAAAGATACAGGCTACAGAAAACAGTGGATCCGATCCTAGAGACAGAGTCAAAGTAAGTCCCAGGATAAGTGTAGACCTAGAGAGCAATGGATCCAGATTGGAACAAGAAGATGCAGGGACCCAGGAGGGAAGTCTTGGGTTTAGAGAAGAAGGACTCCATGCAAGTGTGTTAGGAAAGAGAAAAATCTGAAGATATGATGAAGGAATATTATTATTTTGTCAATGGCGGGGGTGGGAGGGAAGGCAGTCAGAAAGTCTAAGAAAATAAAAAAGCAATACGAAAAAGTATTCTTCTAATAAGCTACTAATGAAAATAGGGCCCAACATGATGGAATGTAAAAAAAAAATTCCATTTAATTATGAGGTTAGAAAATTTCTCCCAAGAGAAAAACAAGGGGTTGTGACATTGGACCCAAGAAGTATGATTTATAATCCCAGCACACTACTTGACTCTGCAGTGAACAATATTTACATAGCTATAACAACAACTGTTTACTAGATTTCAATGTTTAGAGACAACCTATGAACGTAAAACTAAAGATCTGGTTGCTGAACAGTTGAGTTTTAAGTCTTGTTAACGTAAACGTAAAACACGCACTTGACAAAGGTATAAGGTAGAGAAGGTGGGCCTGGAGGCCAAGGCTTTTCATGGAGCTGTTAGTTGAGGTGGAAGTGCACATGAGACAACCTCAGGAAGCATATTAGTGCCAACATACAAGATTTTCTAACACCTT
Source organism: Aethalodelphis obliquidens (assembly GCF_003676395.1). Taxonomy (NCBI): domain Eukaryota; kingdom Metazoa; phylum Chordata; class Mammalia; order Artiodactyla; family Delphinidae; genus Aethalodelphis; species Aethalodelphis obliquidens. Next base: position 14,539,362 of record NW_020837984.1, on the reverse strand, counting down.
TCATCCATGCTGAGCTGAATAAACTAGGCATCTTGTACTGATACAACACATACTAGACTCGGACATGCATTTTCCAACAAAAATTTGCTTTAGAAGCTTTCCATTCCACTCCACTCATGTAGTTCAGCGGTTGGCAAACTTTTTCTGTAAAGGTCTAGACAGTTAATATTTTCAGCTTCGTGGACCAGACAGCCTCCAAGCTAGTTTTGCTGGCACGCCAGCGGGCAGTTTCTCGCTTGCCAGTCTCAGCCTTCCACATCTTAGCAAACTCCATTACCATCCAGTGGGCCACAACTCCTCCAACATCTGAATCTCAGCTTGGGAAAGGTGGTCCTAGCCCAAATTTGTTCCTTCCTTGGGTATTCTGTCTCAGTCCTAGAAGTAGTGACAGCTCCCTATGTCCTCTATTCCTGTATTTTTTAGAGATCTCTTTACCTTAGTAACTTACCTTTAGTAGTTAATCGCTTGTTACTTCCTAATAATGGTTAAACTTTCCCTGTTCAAATTACTGTGTGATTTCTTTGAAATGGACCCCAGACATATATATTTCTATAGTGACACTGAATGCAAGTGGTCTAAATACTAATTAAAAGACAGAGATTATCCTATTGGATTTTTAAAAAATCAAGACCCCACTAAATGCTGTCTACAAGATACTTAAAGACACAGGTTTAAAGGGAAAGAGTGGGAAAAGATGTAACATTTAAACACTTATCAAAAGAAAGTGGCAGTGGCTATAGTATCAGGAATGTAAATGTCTTTACATTTTGTAAAGATAAGGGGAGCCAATTCATCAAGGAGTCCTAATATTTACTGAGTGCTTCCATACCTGGCACTGTGCATCGCATGCATTCTAATATTTGTCAAGTCCTATAAGGCAAGTATTAGTATCTCCATTTTACATATGAGGAAATAAGGCTATTAAGTGCAAAGTACAGACTAGAACTCAGAATCTGAGCTCTTAAAATACTAATTCTCCAAAAAGGTAACTGAACAGTTTGGAAGTGGGGGTCCATTTTTGTAAATATAAACATTCATACATAAAACTGTATGAAGGGATTTATAAATCAAACTACTAACAGAGATTGTTTATGATACTCTTATTTGACAATAAATATGTAACACGTGTAGCATAAAATTTTAGAATCTTTCAAAGTTTCGTTTAAAAAATTACATCTATGTGACCCACTGATGGCCTTTAAAAAAAGAGGAGCAACCGGATTTTTTATGTGAAAATTTATTCCACTTATAAACTACATTTCAGTTCACAAGTAAATATTCCGTTTTTCACCTCTTCTAAAAAAGGTTAAGCAAGCTGCCTTACATATATCCACGGTCAACGACTTCGAGTACTAGAGACGTTGAAAGACTCTGTTCCTAGTGAGGAACAAATGTACACAGTACTGATAAATTTCACCTGTACAGCGAGAGTTCCTGTTTGTAATCATTTCCCTTCCACTGTGGACCGACAACAGGGGTGCCCACTTCAGAGCCTAAATTTACGTGTCTTGGCCCATAGAAGGCAGCCGGATGCAAAACATCTTATTCTACTGCCACCCGCTCAGAGAGGACCAAGGTGTATTACGAAGGGCCAGCCGGCCGGCCCTGTCTAAGGTTTAATGAGGGGCAAGCTCTAGCTTGGGGTTTCTCAGTCTCGTCTTGGGGCTGTAGCACCACCCTGGCGGCGTCTGTGGTTTACAAACCAGAATACCGAGCGTCTCCCCAGGTGCTCCCCATCCGCCCTGCCTCGGACCGGCTCCCAGGTCTACCCCATCAAGGGCACGTCCGCTCTTCACAGGCTGGGGAGCGCCGCAGCCCCCGAAGCCCCCCGGGCACCGGGCTCATCCCCAGGCCGGACCGCGGCAGCCGCCCAATAGGTGCGGGCGCGTCCCCCCACGTACCTTCGAGGGGTGTTGAGGAGTCGCTGCTGCTCGTCCCCTTCCTCCTCATCCTCGTCTGTCTCGGAATCGGGGTGACAGGAGCAGAAGGCCTCTCCGCTCCGCTTGCGCTTACGGCTGCCCGGACAGTAACAGAAGCCGTGGGCGGCCGCGTCGCCACCACTCTCCAGCCTCCGGGCCGAGCCCCCAGCCCCAGAACCCGGCTCCTGCTGGCCTCGGGCTCGCCCCGGCTGGCGTAGCACTCGGCTGCTCAACGAGCCCATGGGTCACGGCTCGCCGACACTTTCAGGGAGCGCACCTCAGGGAGTCCAACGAAAACGGTCTCCCGCCATGGCCCGACCACCACCGCCGGCCTCCACGTAGCGCGCGTGCCTACACCGCCACCTTCTCACGCGCAACCCCGACCGTTGCGTTGGACGCTACCGCCTCCATCCTCCGCCACGCCCACCGCGTCTCGCCGCGCAGCGCGCGCGGACCTCAGGACCTTGCCCCCAGACTTTCGCAATAAAGCGCGAGCCGTAGAGCGCATGCGCACGGCGAGCCTCCGGAAGGGGCGGGGGGAGGTGCGTGTACGTCACGGATGGAGCCTGCGCAGAATGGGATGAGGGCGGGAGCGCGGACGTGCGTGGCCAGATTGGCGCTTTCTGCCGTGAGGTCAGCTAGGCCCACCTGCAATCCTGAATTGGGGGCCGGGCTAGCTTTTAGAATTACTTTATACATCCCTTTGTGTTAGCAAGACCGGCAATTCCACCTCGTTTGTTCTTTCTGCGAAGGTTCCTTAAGCTCCAGATGTCTACCGGGCCCTGTGTTAGGCAAGGGGCAAAAAAGACATTGCTGTTTGGGGTCATCTTTGGAGGAGTTCACCATGAGCTAGGGTCACGCCCTGCGCAGGCTTTCCAACAGAGGAGGACCTAGAATGTGGAACTTTGCTAGGCCCTTGGGTTTCTTAAGCAGCACCTCTCCGCTGCCCTTAACTGATTATGGCAACCGTTACATGTTCTCTTTTCCTTCCCTCCCAGCGGCAGTGGGATGTCTGAATAGGGTCTGAACCGGGACTGTCAGGTTTTAAAGTGCCTTCTGGAGACCCGAGCAAAACTTACAGGTGTCTGAGCAAAAATTACAGGTGTATGCCTGGAGTTTGCAGCCATTGCTATGGACCCTGGACAGTCAGCTTTCATTCCCTGATTCCCTTCGGCTACTTTTTTTTTTTTTTTTTTAGCATTTTTATTGCAGTGTAATTGTTTTACAACGTTGTGTTTCTGCTGTATAACAAAGTGAATCAGCTATATGTATACATATATCCCCATATCCCCTCCCTCTTGCGTCTCCCTCCCACCCTCCCTATCCCACACTTCTAGGTGGTCACAAAGCACCGAGCTGGATCTCCCCGGGTGATGCAGCTGCTTCCCACTAGCTATCTATTTTACTTTTGGTAGTGTATATATGTCAATGCTACTCTCTCACTTGGTCCCATTTTACCCTTCCCCCCTCCCTGCGTCCTCAAGTCCATTCTCTACATCTGTGTCTTTATTCCTGTCCTGCCCCTAGGTTCATCACCCTTCGGCTACTTTCTAAATAAAATGTTTATAATGAAAATATTTATAATGAAATACCATAAATGAAATATTTATAATGAATTACTCAAATCGAGTAATATGATAAATACCTATCACCACAAGTATAATAACTTAAATTTTAATAAAAACTTCAATGTATTATACTTGTTTTGATTAATTCTTTTAAGTAGAACAATACAGATAGGCAGAAGCTCCCTCTCCATCTCAGTCTGTTTCTCTCCCTCCACTCTAGTGACCACTATCCTCAGAATGGTGTATATCATTATTCCCATGCGCGTTCTTATACGTGTACCCATAGCAATACGTTTTCTTTTGCACGTTTAGACATGTAAATTAAATGGAATCATTCATACCTATCATTTTGCACCTTTCTTCTCTCTCAAAATTATACTTTTGAGACTTATTCAATTAACAAATCTATAGTTAATTTTCACTGCTCTTGTGTGACACCCAAAATTTATCCTTTCCCTCACTGAGGGAGTTAGGTTGTTTCTACTTTACTGCTCTTAATAGAGCAGCATTGAACACCATGTGAGTTAGGTTGTTTCTACTTTACTGCTCTTATAGAGCAGCATTAAACACCATGTGCAAGAGAGTCACCAAATAGATCCCCAGAAGTGAATTTGCTGGGAACTTTTCAACTTTATTATCTGTTGCCAAATTGCTCTCTGAAATGACTGCACCAGTTTATACTCCCATCAGCGGTATGTGTAATTTGGACATCCCAGTGTACTCACTCTGAGAAGTCTGAACTGAGAGAGGCTAGCAGAGGCAGCTTGGTGGAGGTAGGGGGTAGGGGAGGAGCAGAAAATGATTGCTGCTACGGGATCAGCCTGCATGCCCAGAATTTGTCAGCACAAAGGATACGCATGGAACAAATGTGGGCCACTATAAGACAGCCAGCATGGAATCATCTTAGATCCTGTCTAAAAGCCCTGGGTGGAAAGACAAACAGACTTCAGCACAAAGAGCTTGAATTCCTAGGGGCTGAAAAAGGAGAACTGCATTTGCTTTGCCAAAGGAACTAAAGATGAGTATTTTACTGGTGATGGAGTTGTAAAGGAACTCAGGAGAATGCCAACAAGAATCAGATTTAAACATCTGACAGAACTAAAAAACAAAAAACATCTGACAGGGTCACACAGCATTGATCATCTACCACCACAGCACTAACAGATAAGAACTTGCCTGCTCCCATTTACTCTCCTCCCTTCTGCTAGGTAGGGGAGGGGAAGTAGGGTCTAGAAAGAAGACTAGGTGAAGAAAGAAAAGAAGCCCACCATACCACCCTCCCCAAACTCCAGCTTCCTGCTGACAATAAGCCAGATCTGAATGAGAGGAGAAGCCTCAACTGTAAATGAAGTTTGGAATTTTGAATGAAAACATTAATTGCTGAAATGACACAGTTCTATAGTAGGACTTTTTAAAGCCAAAGAATGACCAGAAAAGTCACGACCCTATCCTCTATCTGAATTTTCATCTAAAGACAGGAGAAGAACCGGACCCAATGAATAAATGTAAATGGACAGTGGGAGAAAAAAAACAAAGTTGCTTCCTGGTTATATTACAAAGTCATGCTTGTTCAGTACATCAATCATTCCTCCAGGGTGGCTTTAACCTACTCTGTAGAAAGCTTCCCATCAACATATGTAATTTGTTTTAAAATTCTGGCTAAGCCATATATAATTTAAAGATAACCCCCCCCCCAAATTTGTAATGCTTCCAAAGCCAAATAACGTTAATTTGGAAATTCCATGCTCTTCTGGGTAGGTATTGAAGCAGCAGTACTATTTCCTATAATTAACTGGAATGACTAAGTATTCATGTAAATAGCTTTCACCAGTAGTCAAGCACTTGTAATAGGCAAGTAGAAACAAATCCTTATATTTCACCCATCAAAATACAGCAAATAACTATAGAATGAAGAAGACAAATATTCTTATTTAATATGAATGTTCTCCTTAGAACCGAGAGCATCACTCATTTCCAGAGATAACTTAAATATACTATTTTATATCATTAAGTAGTGTTTGGTATATATGAACATTAGTTTTACAGCAGCAGAGGTACATAAGATTAAATATGTTATTTTGCCTAATGTTGTACTTTCTAATAGAAATTGAGTAACACAAATCCTTCAAAAATATCTACTTTCAGAGTCCAGGATGAAAAAACTCACAAGCAGAAAAGTCAGTCAGAGAAAGCATACACGTCATTTGAAAGGCACTGTGTTTTATTGAAATTATTTTTCCATGTTGTATACAAAGTGAACTTTTAAATTAAATCCAAGTACACCTTTACAGTAATTATAGAGTTGAAAGGCACAGTGCAAGTATAAATTACTACAAATCAACAAAACTGAAAATGATTTTAAAAATTTTGGGCACAAAAATTTTTCTTTAAGTAAAAATAAATTCAGAGCACTACACCATCACCAGAATACGCAGTTTGACACAATTCTTTCACATTCATCTTCAAGCTGGATCAATACCATTATTATTATTTTATTATATTGTTATTATTAACCATAATATTGTGGAATGTTCAGCATTTATGTTTGGTAACCAGACATATATGATCTGTATAACCACATTTAGAATTGAATTCGTTCAGAAGAGTTGGTGAGTTTGGTATACTTTAACCTGGAGAGACTGAGATGGTAACATAAGATGTGATGGAGGAAGTCTCTAATGCCAAACTTAGTAAAGATCAACTAACACTTTAGACAAAAACCTAAACAAAGGAGATCTGTGGATGCTTTCAAACTATGACATGTAAAATAGCAAATTGGATAGATTTTCTTACTAACTAGATGCTCACAATTTCAAACCAAGAAATTACTAGCCACTCTAAAAATAGAATTAGGGAAGAAAAGTGATTTTAGAACAGTCTTCCATTTCAACAGTTTTCACCGAAAAGAAAATATGAAATAATTTAATATATTCCAATTTCTGTGAAACACAAACAAGGAAGAAATCTGTTGAAAACATGGAGCACATTCTTATTTCTAATTTAAAATCTCCTTTTAGGTTTTATAAGCTTTGAAAAGCAAGTACAGCTTTAAAGCATCATAGTGAGTAATTACAGATGAATAATAATGCAGTCTATATCTTAGGAGGCATCTGTAGGCATTTTAATTGGAAATAACCATTCTGAGGTAATGCTAGTAGCAGTGTAGAAAAATGAAGTTAAAAAAAATGCGAAGTGTAGGGAATCCTCCTATCCTTTCTGGATTTTATTTTAATCATCTCCTCCACAGAGAATGAGCAATACCTTCTTATAGTCTCCAGATGTATCACCCTGGGGACAAGGAAAGCAGAGTTACAATCAGATAAATGGGTTTAAAAATAGAATACACAGCTCAAAGTCATCTAGGTTAACTTTTTCAGTCTTGCCAGGATCATTCTTAGAGAGGTTTTTTTTTTTAAATGACATTTGTTATTTTTTATTATAAAAAGAACACCTGTTCAATGTAGAAAATAGACATAAAAGAATATAAAAACATCATCTATAATTCTAACATCTAGAGATTACTCTGCCTAACATTTTGTTTTTTGCATATCCTTCCAGACTTTTTTCTATGGATATAGATTCCTACATGATGGGATTGTAGTATTCTTCCATATTCTACTTATTTAAACTTCTATACCTATTTCCCTATTTTAATTTATTAAATACTCTTCCACAGTATCATTCCTTAATGGTTACAGAGTATTCTATTGTACATAGGTAAAATAATTTATTTGATTACCCCCCATTGGATATTTATGGTTTTTTTCCAATTTTTCACTATTATAAACACTGCTGCAATAAACATACTATAAATTTTTGTGCATTTTTTGAATGATGTATTCAGGATAAATGTTCATAAAATGGGAATTACCAGATTAATGATCATGTATTTTCTTTGAATATGGGTTGCAAAATAGCCTTCCAGAAAGGTGCTATAATTTCTACATAGAATTTTTCATGGCCTAATTAATAGATCAATTTTTGCTAGTGCTTCATGGGCACTAGAAAAGATGGGATGGGATTCAAAGTTTAATGTATATCTATTAAAATCAATCTTAATACACCCTTGTTTATACTTTATCTCATTGATCTGCCAAAAGAGAAGGATGTGTTAAAGTCTATCTAGCATAGTATTTCCATCAACGTCTTCTTTTGGAGCCTCAAGTTTCTTATTTATATATTTGAATGCAATACTATTTGGCAACTAACGTTTTATGGTAATTTAATCTTTGTTGTAAATTGTTGCTTTTATCAATATAAAGTGATCTATTACTTTGTCCTATTTAATGCTTTTTCCCCTTAAATTCTTCTTTTTACTTATAGTATAATCCCTGCTTTCTTTTTGTCAAATGTTCTTTTCCCTGGCCTTTTCTTTTTAAAGCTTCTTACATATCACTGTATTTCAATTGTTCCTTATAAACAGCATAGAGTAGGATTTTATATTTTTACCTAACCTGAGAGTTTATTTATTATTATAACTTAAATTTGTAACCTTACTCCTGTCTTTTTTCTATTATTTACATATTTTCTATTTCTATTCTGTTTCTTTTGACAATTTTTATTGAATGGGCAATGTATTCTTTATTTTAAATTTCTTCCAGTGTTGTGTGAGTGTGTGTATACACATATTAACGTATTTATATATATACAAACATATAATGTAAATGTATTTATTGTGCTGTTTCCCCTAGTCAATCAATATTTTTTACCCCATCATTTTAGTGTCTGTATAGTATTCCACTGGATAGATTTCCCATAATTTGAGTCATTCTCTATTGGTTAATAAAAATTAAAATAATGTGTAATAAACTCTGTAACCACTAAGCAAGAACTTCCTATTCCCCTTATCCTCCAGCCCCTGGTAAACTCTAATCTACCTTCTGTCTCTATGAATTTACCTAGTCTAAATATTTCATGTAAGTAGAATCATATACAGTATTTGTCCTTTTGTGTCTAGTTTAGGTCACTTAGCATGTTTCCAAAGTTCATCCATGTATCGGAAACTTCATTCACATTATGTGTGTATATATCACATTTTGTTTATCCATTCACCTGTTCATGGACCCTTAGGTTGTTTCCACCTTTTGGCTATTATAAATAATGTTAACATTGGTGTCCAAATACCTGTTTAAGTCCCCTTTTTCATTTCTTTTGAGTATACACCTGGAAGTGGAATTGCGGGGTAACATGGTAATTCTATGTTTAAATTTTTGAGGAAGCGCCAAACTGTTTCCACAACGGCTGCACCATTTTACATTCACACCAGCAATACACAAGGTTCTAATTTCTCCACATCCTCTCCTACATTTGTTATTTTCCATGTTTTAAAAATTATAGCCATCTTAGTAGGTACGACGTGGTATTTCACTGTGGTTTTCATAATGATGTTGAATAGCTTTTCACGTGCTTATTGCCCATTTGTGTATCTCCCTTGGAGAAATGACGATATTTAAATCCCTTGTCATTTTTTAATTGGGTTGTTTGTCTTTTTGTTATTGAGTTTTAGGAGTTCTTTATATATTCTGGATAGTAAACCCTTACTAGATATTATTTTCTCCCATTCTGTGGATTAGCGCACTTTTATCTTATTATTTTGCCTAAAGATATTCTTAAATATATAATAACTAAGTAAGAGGTATAGTTTATTTTTTAAACATTTATTGGCAAGTTGCCTCCCCGGAAAGTTAGACTAGTTTATAGTGCTTCCATAAGAGACGGCGAGATTTTCCCAAGCCTTTCTCAATGCTGGTTATGACCTCTTTAAACTTTGTTAAGGTATTAGGTGAAAAATGATGATTTGCTTTTATTTGCAATCCATTGTATATTAGTGAGATTAAACATTGTACCTATTTATTGTCCATTTGTGTCTCATCTTTCATGAAGCTCATGTTTTCTTTCTGTCCAGTTTTCTCTTAGGATTTTTCTCCTTGTTCTTAGTAATTTGTATAAGTTCCTCATATAGGGATATTAACCCTACATTATAAGTATATGTTACAAATATATTTTCCCATAGCTTCATTTATGGTCATCCTTGAATCTTAAAATTGTTTTGCTTACACCTAGCTATATTTCAGCTCTGCAAAAAACAGTGACCTCACAGACTGTACAGAAATAGAAACAAGTTCCTAAATGCCTTGTAGACATAGTCATAAACTCTGCAGCTCAAATCACCTAGTAGTTAAACCTCTCCAAGCTATGAGTAGGATCAGAATATTTAATTCACAGATCAAATCCTGATCTGTGCTGGCAACACCAACTTCTAGGGAAATGGGTTTGGCTTCATATTCCTGAGGCACTTCTGGCATCCTCAAGAAGCAAAGTCCCAGTAATGAGGGGTTTTGAGAGACGTGAATCATTTCGCATCACTCCCATGCCATGTTAGGACTCCTAGAAGTCTGGTGCCAGGTAAAGAATAGCAATCCAGGATGACTATCATGTTTTCCCATATTTTCAGCAGACCTCAGCTGGCCCTGGGTGTGGTTCTGGATGACTGATTCAGTTGCTTCTCTTTTATTGTAAGCAGGTAGAAATGGAAATTGTGCTCTTAAAACCATTCATTAAAATATAATCTTTCTTGAGAGGTGGAGGGTGGCTGTGTCTCACCGTGAGGACAAGGACACTGGCAGCAGAAGTTCTAGGAAGTACTCCTTGGCATAAGCCCTCCCAGAGTCCGCCATTACCCCCACCAAAGAGCCCAGGTAGGTTCTAGTGTTGGGTCGCCTCAGGCCAAACAAGGAGGGAACCCAGCCCCACCCACCAACCATCAAGCGGATTGAAGTTTTACTGAGCTCTGCCTACCAGAGTAACATCCAGCTCTACCCACCACCAGTCCCTCCCATCAGGAAACTTGCACAAAACTCTTAGATAGCCTCATCCACCAGAGGGCAGACAGCAGAAGCAAGAAGAAATACAATCCTGCAGCCTGTGGAACAAAAACCACATTCACAGAAAGATAGACAAGATGAAAAGGCAGAGGGCTATGTACCAGATGAAGGAACAAGATAAAACCCCAGAAAAACAACTAAATGAAGTGGAGATAGGCAACCTTCCAGAAAAAGAATTCAGAATAATGATAGGGAAGATGATCCAGGACCTCGGAAAAAGAATGGAGGCAAAGATCGAGAAGATGCAAGAAATGTTTAACAGAGATCTAGAAGAATTAAAGAACAAACAAACAGAGATGAACAATACAATAACTGAAATGAAAAATACACTAGAAGGAATCAATAGCAGAATAACTGAGGCAGAGGAACGGATAAGTGACCTGGAAGACAGAATGGTGGAAATCACTGCTGCGGAACAGAATAAAGAAAAAAGAATGAAAAGAAATGAAGACAGCCTAAGAGACGTCTGGGACAACATTAAACGCAACACATTCGCATTATAGTGGTCCCAGAAGGAGAAGAGAGAGAGAAAGGACCAGAGAAATTATTTGAAGAGATTATAGTCGAAAACTTCCCTAACATGGGAAAGAAAATAGCCACCCAAGTCCAGGAAGTGCAGAGAGTCCCATACAGGATAAACCTAAGGAGAGGCACATAGTAATCAAATTGTCAAAAATCAAAGACAAAGAAAAATTATTGAAAGAAGCAGGGAAAAAATGACAAATAACATACAAGGGAACTCCCAAAAGGTTAACAGCTGATTTCTCAGCAAAAACCCTACAAGCCAGAAGGGAGTGGCATGGTATAATTAAAGTGATGAAAGGGAAGAACCTACAACCAAGATCACTCTACTCAGCAAGGATCTCATCCAGATTCGATGGAGAAATCAAAAGCTTTAAAGACAAGCAAAAGCTAAGAGAATGTAGCACCACCAAACCAGCTCTACAACAAATGCTAAAGGAACTTCTCTAAGTGGGAAACACAAGAGAAGAAAAGGACCTACAAAAACAAACCCAAAACAATTAAGAAAACGGTCATAGGAACATACATATCAATAATTACCTTAAACGTAAATGGATTCAATGCTCCAACCAAAAGACACAGGCTTGCTGAATGGATACAACAAGACCCATCTATATGCTGTCTACAAGAGACCCACTTCAGACCTAGGGACACATAAAGACTGAAAATGAGGGGATGGGAAAAGATATTCCATGCAGATGGCAATCAAAAGAAATCTGGAGTAGCAATACTCATATTAGATAAAATAGACTTTAAAATAAAGAATGTTACAAGAGACAAGGAAGGAAACTGCATAATGATCAAGGGATCAAACCAAGAAGAAGATATAACAATTATAAATATATATGCACCCAACATAGGAGCACCACAATACATAAGGCAACTGCTAACAGCTATAAAAGAGGAAATCGACATTAACACAATAATAGTGGGGGACTTTAACACCTCACTTATACCAATGGACAGATCATCCAAAATGAAAATAAATAAGGAAACAGAAGCTTTAAATGACACAATAGACCAGATAGATTTAATTGATATTTATAGGACATTCCATCCCAAAACAGCAGATTACACTTTCTTCTCAAGTGCGCACGGAACATTCTCCAGGATAGATCACATCTTGGGTCACAAATCAAGCCTCAGTAAATTTAAGAAAATTGAAATCATATCAAACATCTTTTCTGACCACAATGCTATGAGATTAGAAATCAATTACATGGAAAAAAACATAAAAAACACAAACACATGGAAGCTAAACAATACGTTACTAAATAACCAAGAAATCACTGAAGAAATCAAAGAGGAAATCAAAAAATACCTAGAGACAAGTGACAATGAAAACATGACAATCCAAAACCTATGGGATGCAGCAAAAGCAGTTCTAAGAGGGAAGTTTATAGCTATACAAGGCTACCTCAAGAAACAAGAAAAATCTCAAATAAACAATCTAACTTTACACCTAAAGGAACTAGAGAAAGAAGAACAAACAAAACCCAAAGTTAGCAGAAGGAAAGAAATCATATAGATCAGAGCAGTAATAAATGAAACAGAAACAAAGAAAACAATAGCAAAGATCAATAAAACTAAAAGCTGGTTCTTTGAGAAGATAAACAAAACCGATAAACCATTAGCCAGACTCATCAAGAAAAAGAGGGAGAGGACTCAAATCAATAAACTTAGAAATGAAAAAGAAGAAGTTACAATAAACACCGCAAAAATACAAAGCATCCTAAGAGATTACTATAAGCAACTCTATGCCAATAAAATGGACAACCTGGAAGAAATGGATAAATTCTTAGAAAGGTATAACCTTCCAAGACTGAACCAGGAAGAAATAGAAAATATAAACAGACCAATCACATGTAATGAAGTTGAAACTGTGATTAAAAGTCTTCCAACAAACAAAAGTCCAGGACCAGATGGCTTCACAGGTGAATTCTATCAAACATTTAGAGAAGAGCTAACACCCATCCTTCTCAAACTCTTCCAAAAAATTGCAGAGGAAGGAACACTCCCAAACTCATTCTATGAGGCCACCATCTCCCTGATACCAAAACCAGACAAAGATACTACAAAAAAAGAAAATTACAGACTAATATCACTGATGAATATAGATGCAAAAATCCTCAACAAAATACTAGTAAACAGAATCCAACAACACATTAAAAGGGTCATACACCATGATCAAGTGGGATTTATCCAAAGGATGCAAGGATTCCTCAATATATGCAAATCAATCAATGTGATACACCATATTAACAAATTGAAGAATAAAAACCATATGATCATCTCAATAGATGCAGAAAAAGCTTTTGACAAAATTCAACACTCATTTATGATAAAAACTCTCTAGAAACTGGGCATAGAGGGAACCTACCTCAACATAATAAAGGCCTTATATGATAAACCCACAGCAAACATCATTCTCAGTGGTGAAAAACTGAAAGCACTTCTTCTAAGATCAGGAATGATGAGACAAGGATGTCCACTCTCCCCACTATTATTCAACATAGTTTTGGAAGTCCTAGCCATGGCAATCAGAGAAGAAAAAGAAATAAAAGGAATACCAATTGGAAAAGAAGAAGTGAAACAGTCACTGTTTGCAGATGACATGATACTATACATAGAGAATCCTAAAGATGCCACCAGAAAACTACTAGAGCTAAACAATGAACTTGGTAAAGTTGCAGGGTACAATATTAATGCACAGAAATCTCTTGCATTCCTATACACTAATGATGAAAAATCTGAAAGAGAAATTAAGGAAACACTCTTATTTACCATTGCAAAAAGAATAAAATACCTAGGAATAAACCTACCTAGGGAGACAAAAGACCTGTATGCAGAAAACTATAAGATGCTTATGAAAGAAATTAAAGATGATACCAACAGATAGAGAGATATACCATGTCCTTGGATTGGAAGAATCCGTATTGTGAAAATGACTGTACTACCCAAAACAATGTACAGATTCAAATTACCAATGGCATTTTTTACAGAACTTGAACAAAAATCTTAAAATTTGAATGGGGACACAAAAGACCCCAAGTATCCAAAGTAGTCTCGGGGGAAAAAAACAGAGCTGGAGGTATCAGACTCCCCGACTTCAGACTATACTACAAACCTACAGTAATCAAGACAATATGGTACTGGCACAAAAACAGAAACATAGATCAGTGGAACAAGATAGAAAGCCCAGAGATAAACCCAGACACCTATGGTCAACTAATCTATGACAAAGGAGGCAAGGATATACAATGGAGAAAAGACAGTCTCTTCAATAAGTGATGCTGGGAAAACTGGATAGCTACATGTAAAAGAATGAAATTAGAACACTCCCTATCACCATACACAAAAATAAACTCAAAATGGATTACAGACCTAAATGTAAGTCCGGACACTATAAAACTCTTAAAGGAAAACATAGGAAGAACACTCTTTGACATAAATCACAGCAAGATTTTTTTCATCCACTTCCTAGAGTAATGGAAATAAAAACAAAAATAAACAAATGGGACCAAATGAAACTTAAAAGCTTTTGCACAGCAAAGGAAACCATAAACAAGACCAAAAGACAACCCTCAGAATGGGAGAAAATATTTGCAAACAAATCAATGGACAAAAGATTAATCTCCAAAATATATAAACAGCTCATGCAGCTCAATATTAAAAAAACAAACAACCCAATTCAAAAATGGGCACAAGACCTAAATAGACATTTCTCCAAAGAAGACATACAGATGGCCAAGAAGTACATGAAAAGCTGCTCAACATCACTAATTATTAGAGAAATGCAAATCAAAACTACAATGAGGTATCACCTGACACCAGTTAGAATGGGCATCACCAGAAAATCTACAAACAAGAAATGCTGGAGAGGGTGTGGAGAAAAGGGAACCCTCTTGCACTGCTGGTGGGAATGTAAATTGATACAGCCACTATAGAGAATAGTATGGAGATTCCTTAAAAAACTAAAAATAGAATTACCATATGACCCAGCAATCCCACTACTGGGCATATACCCAAAGAAAATCATGATTCAAAAAGACACATGCACCCCAATGTTCATTGCAGCACTATTTACAATAGCCAGGTCATGGAAGCAACCTAAGTGCCCATCGACAGATGAATGGATAATGAAGATGTGGTACATATATACAATGGAATATTACTCAGCCATTAAAAGGAACGAAATTGGGTCATTTGTACAGACGTGGATGGATCTAGAGACTGTCATACAGAGTGAAGTAAGTCAGAAAGAGACAAACAAATATCGTATATTAACGCATGTATGTGGAACCTAGAAAAATGGTACAGATGAACCAGTTTGCAGGGCAGAAATTGAGACACGGATGTAGAGAACAAACGTATGGACCCCAAGGGGGAAAGCGGCAGGGGGTGTGGGGGTGGTGGTGGGATGAATTGGGAGATTGGGATTGACATGTATACACTAATGTGTATAAAACTGATGACTAATAAGAACCGCTGTATAAAAAAATAAATAAAATAAAATTAAAAAAAAATATGGACACTCCAAAAAAATATATATATATATAATCTTTCTTTGTCTGGGGTCAACATGAAATAATTAACTCTATTTAGAAAGCAAACATTTCCAGCTTCTAACCAGGCAGACATTTAAACATCTGTGGGAAAGGAGAGAGACTGGAAATATCTGAATTAGAGTACCATCCTTAAATGGAATGGAATCCTCTCTGCCAAGGAGAGGATAAGAAGTGTCTAAAAACCTAGGTCAGAACCCCCTCCTTTCATCAGCACTTTCCTCTGGGCCAAGGCAAGGCTGCTGTGACCCACCTTGATGAAGGAGTACAGAGACTTTCCGTAGAGCCTCTTGAAGTTTGCCCGGATGTCCAACATGTCAATCTCCGCTCGAGAAACCATCACTCTGATAAGGGTGTTGTCATCAGTGCCCAAGCCCTAAGGAAGAAACAAGATTCCTGCATGCAAAGCTGAGCTAGTTTTCAGACAGTGCTCTTTGTTAGTCTATCAAGGTAAACTATGTATCAGTCTCCCGATGACATCCCTTGTACTCTAACCTTAGAGGCCTGTGGAGTCTGGTTCCTTACCACAGAGCTCAAGGGTTTCCCCAACTTATCTTTTCAACACTCAGTGTTCTGACCAGAGGAGATAGCTCTCTGCCCTTCTAGGGACATACCCTGTGTTCTCCAGCCCTCCTGCCTCACATACAGTGATCCACCCACCATGTCATCCTCCCTTCCCAGCTTTACCATCCTTCCTACCATGTAAAACCCTCTGATGTAAAACTTCCTTTAAGGTCCTGCTCAAATATACCAATTTCTTTATATGTCCTTTTCTGATGCTCACCCCCAAACAAATATTTTTTTAAATACCCTTTCCTCTGTGTTCCTATAATATTTGGATCCTCAACTACCGTCTTACATTCTATTTTGTTCTTACTGGTGTTTTGCACATAGCTGCCTTCCTCTCAGAGCTAGAAGTTCTTTGAGACCAGGGATTGCATTTTGATCTCTCTTGCCCCTCCCATGGCTCTCAGCAAGGGTGCTTGCACGGAGTACAATGCATGGTTAGGAGCTGGGGCTCTGAAGTTGGACTGTCAGTGTTTGCATCCCTGCTCCATTCCTTTCCTCACTGAGGACCCTGGGCAAATTGCCTATCCTCTTTATGCCTCAGTTTTCTCATCTGTAAAATGGAAGATGATAACAGTACCTGCCCCACAGAGCTGTTGTGGGGATAAAATTATACATATAAAGTATTAGGAACAGTGATCACACATTATAAGTACTCAATAAATATTACCTAGCATTATTATTAGCAAGCACTCAGTGAAGTATTTGAAGAATTGAACTGAATAGCTCAAGCTGATTTTGGCTAATTTGCATGGGGGATATAAGTAAGCATATGAAGGTGGACACAAGACCCTCAGAGCCATTCAGATGCTAACAATGAGGCCACTTACCTTCATAGATTTATAAAGCCTTTCAGCAAAATATGCAGATTTGTTCCTCATGCACTTTACTGTCAAGAGATAAAAAGAGAAATGAAAAGATTACAGATAAAATCTGCAAAACAAGAAGAGACAGTTGTTCCCATTGTTTCTACAAGGTGTGAAGTAGTATCTTTTGATTGCTTTGTCGAAAAATTTAGCCAATGTTTTATGAGCATAGGCTATGCTAAAAGCATTTTCACAGATGGAAAGTACCCTCAATTTATTGTCAAGTTCCTAGACAAATAATTAATAAAGGCCATTAAAGCAAAAGGCAGCATAAAATTTCAAAAAGATTATTGCTATCTGTACCATATGAAACAGTTATTAGTTCTAACCATTCACAGACTTGCAAGATGCAGCTAGTATAGGATTAACCTTTCCACGTGCTAAGATATAAAGGCACAGAGGATATAAAATAGATAAAGCCACATGGTACAATAACAATCAGGTTATATATAATATTTCTCGCTTAAAATTCTGGGTCACACGGGACTTCCCTGGTGGCACAGTGGTTAAGAATCCACCTGCCAATGCAGGAGACACGGATTCAAGCCCTGGTCCAGGAAGATCCCACATGCTGTGGAGCAACTAAGCCTGTGTGCCACAACTACTGAGCCTGTGCTCTACAGCCTGCAAGCCACAACTGGTGAGCCCGCATTCCACAATTACTGAAGCCCACACACCTAGAGCCCATGCTCTGCAACAAGAGAAGCCACCGCAATGAGAAGCCCGCACACCGCAACCAAGAGTAGCCCCTGCTTGACTCAAGTAGAGAAAGCCCGTGCACAGCAACGAAGACCCAGTGCAACCCAAAATAAACCAATTAAAAAAAAAATTTCTGGATCACATGTCATGAATGATTTAAACAATTTTTTTATCCCTGAAAAAAAATTTCTACAACCCATGACAACAAATTGATAATAAGGAGGAAAGTCTATAAATATTTGTTTCTCCACTCCCCACCCCCTACCAGCTTACCTATGGCCAGCAGAGCTTCTTCAAAGCTACCAGATGTTTCAGACTGAATACTCTGTTCAATATCCTTCTGTGATATCCTTTTATATTCATCGAACACTACAAACAATAACAAAATGAAAATATAAATAATAAAGAATAGAGGAAACTAAACTGTACAGAGAGAATGAGCATCTTTTAACTAGACTATACTATTATTCTTTGGTATATTTCAAGAGGAAACTAATTAGCAATGTGGGTGAGAACCAGGATGCATATGGCAAGTGGAATGGAACAGAGGAGAGGAGGAAGGAATATTGTGAATCTTGGAGGACTTCAGGCAAGTCATTTCCCTTATGTGGGACCCTGTTTTCACTACATAAAGTGGAGATAACCTCTGGAGAGATTTGCTTTTTTTTCTCCTTGTTTCCTTAATAAGCTTGGCAATCACCTGTATGTTCATCTTCCTTTCAGCACATCAAAACTAGAGCAATTCCTGTTTACAAGAGCCAAGACATGGAAGCAACCTAAATGTCCATCGACAGGTGAATGGATAAAGAAGATGTGGTGTGTGTATACACAGACACACACACACACACACACACACACACACACACACACACAATGGAATATTACTCAGCCACAAAAAAGAATGAAATAATGTCATTTGCAGCAACATGGATGGACCTAGAGTTTATCATACTAAGTGAAGTAAGTCAGACAGAGAATGACAAATTTTACATGATATCACTTATATGTGGAATCTAAAAAATGATAAAAATGAACTTACACAACAGATACAGACTCAAAGACATAGAAAACAAACTTATAGTTACCAAAGGGGAAAGGTGGGGGAGGGAAAAATTAGGAGTTTGGGATTAGCAGATACAAACTATTATACATAAGATAGATAAACAACAAGGTCCTACTCTATAACACAGGGAACTATATTCAATATCTTGTAATAATCTATAATGGAAAAGAACCTGAAAAAGAATATATATATGTATATACATATACATATAACTGAATCACTTTGCTGTACACCAGAAACAAACACAACATTGTTAATCAGCTATACGTCAATTAAAAAAATAACTAGAGCAATTCAACCTTTTCAAAACTTGGTCACATTTGGTAACAGTTGCTTGCACCTTTTAATAGACTTTAACATAATTAAAATTTCTCCCCTTTTCTACCAAGTATTTTTGAATATTATGAACATATTTTTCTCTCTTGCTGCCTCCTTCTGGAGGCTTCTTAGAGTGGATATCTGCTGTTTATCTTCTTAACACTGCCTTCTTTGGGATGCTACTCCACCCCCATCAGAGTGATTCTCACAGGGCTGTCAATCCAGGAACACCCCTACCCCCCAACATACATGACAAGCTCTAACAAATGAGTGAGCAGTTCATCCAACCAGGGCCAATCAGTCTTACTCTCCTGGGAATTTTTTAACTGAGCAGATATGATGAGGATAGCCAAAAGCACTGAGTCATCTTTAACTTCAGAGAACATAAGAATCACCTGGGAAACCTGTTAAACTCCTTGCGTGTCACTCTCAGAAATCCTAAGTTAGCCAGTCTGAAGTAGGGGTCCAAGAATCAGCATTTTTAATGGAGACGAGATTTTAGGAAACTCTGCCTTAGAAATAAATCCATGACTCCCTTCTACTGAGATCCTCAGAACTGCCTTGATTTCTAGTCTTTCTGGAGCTGTTCAGTTCTCCCTTCAATTCAATGGACCTCTAGTATTTTCCATTTTCCCTCTTGTCCCCTTCTATATGATTTTCTCTTTTCCTATGTAATTATTCAGTGCCTATTTCTTGGAATTTAAAAATCTAATTGACACATTTTCTAAGACTCAGTGTTCTCCACTGTAAAATGGGGAAAATAATGGCTGCTTCACTGGGATGCTTATAATATGCTTAGCACTGCACCTAGAAGATAATTAACAAAATCTTAGTTATTATGAATCCTCACTACTATTGTTGGTTGGTAAGAAAATTATGATGTTTTCTTTATTCAAATAATGCTGAAAAGATTTTCTTCCAGTGGCTTACAAGCAAATGTTTCATAACTGCCCAACAATTGACTTATGCCTGGAAGCGAAAATTGTTACAAATATATTTGCATTAAATCGGCTTCTGAGGACCTGCAGTTCTTGGAAAATAACACCAGGGAGAGATTTGCCTTACTAGTAATCAGGCAAGAGAAGGCAAAAAAAATAAGGATCTGAGTCAGAAGTTGGTGCATCTGATGACTGCCCATGACATTTATTAACTGGAGTAATCACCTACTGTCACTGTGGAATATCTGAAATAATTGCAACTTCCAAATGTGTTGTAATTTTCCATTTTTTTCACGTTTTCAATTTAGCAAACTCATTCTTCTCAAATTTCCCACAAGTTTTATAAATTGTGAGTGATTATAAGGGCATGATGAGTTTATAAAATTAGGATATAGCATAAAGACCTCAAAAGCTTATATAAAAGATGAAATATTTTATTGAACCTTTATTGCTGTTTACAAGAAGAAAATAAACCTGACAATAAATATTCTACAATCATATAGTACCTTTTTCCCAAAGAAGTTAAAATCACATTAAAAAGACTAGCATTATCAGAAGCAAATTAGAAACTTTACACATAGGAAATAAAATCTGAAATCATCCACTATTCATCTTATGCAACATACCCCCTAAAAAAACACTTCTATTAGCTTTTTTTTTTTTTTTGCGATACGCGGGCCTCTCACTGTTGCGGCCTCCCCCGTTGCAGAGCACAGGCTCCGGATGCGCAGGCTCAGCGGCCATGGCTCACCGGCGCAGCCGCTCCGCGGCATGTGGGATCTTCCTGGACCAGGGCACGAACCCGTGTCCCCTGCATCGGCAGACGGACTCGCAACCACTGCGCCACCAGGGAAGCCCTCTATTAGTTTTTACAACTTGGATGTTAAATAGGAATAAATGTCAACCAACATTTCTATTTTATTGCTTGCTGATGTACTAAAGATTTTGTCTTATGTAACTAAATTTAAATGGAGCTGCTTTAGAAAAAGGACTGACTATGGAGGTCAGTTTCCTACCAACAGGAATTCCAAACTTCTATGAATATATCTGCTAATTATTCATAATTAATCTTTCAGCAATTGGCCCTCATGCACATTGTTGCACCCATAAATTTCCAAGGTAAGACATCTAAGACAGTTCAGTAAAATTAGATCTTTGTACCAAGTAAAGGGAAAAAGGTTATCAATTACAGGTGATATAGTTTTCACTATCTTTCAAATAGTTTCTTTAGACAATGAGGCAAGTGCCTTACCATGCAACAGATGATTTTGATTCCGGGAACAGAGAACACTTAGAAATTTCACCTCATCTGTCCCCCATTGCTTCTCTCCAGCCTCATACAGGTCCTGAAGCCAAACAAAGTACAAGTTTAAAACACAATGGAGCAGGTGCCAGGACATATGTAAATATTTCCAGAACTTCAGAGAGCAGAGTTAGCTTAGTTTTATTTTGTTGATGATGGCGGTGGAAGTGGTGTTGGCAGTGAGTGGAAATGACTCAGGATTTTTCCTTAGGTATAAAACTAATGGGACTCTATAATATCTCCCTGAGAGTCAGGGCAAACACCAGCAGCTCCCTACATGCAGACTACATGTTTCTGTCTTAAGACCCGAAAGGAATGCCCTAGACTTGGGCTGTCCTATACAGTAGCCACTAGCTACATGTGGCTATTTGAATTTTAATTAATTAAATAAAATTAAAAATTCAACTCCCCAGTCATACTGGCCACATTTCAAGTGCTCAGTGGCTACTTGTGGCTAGTGGCTACCCATACTAGACAGTGCAGATGTAGAACATTTTCAACATCACAGAAAAGTCTATTGGACAACACCACTCTGGAATGATCTGTGATTTGCTTGAGACTACAGAAGGTCTCACAGTAGAACCAGGACCCCATTAGTAATTGCTTATATTCCAACCTGGTAGAAATATAAGAAATTGATTCTGGTTACTTTAACTATATTATTACTTTTTTTTTTTTTTTTTGGTTGTGCTGTGAAGCTTGTGGGGTCTTAGTTCCCCGACAAGGGATTAAACCCACTCCCTAAGCAGTGAAAGCGTGGAGTCCTAACCACTGGACCGCCAGGGAATTCCCTTTAACTATACGGTATTATCGATAAATCAAAACTACTGTTCATAACACCTCACACCCGTTACAATGGCTGCTATTTAAAACAAACAAACAGAAAATAACAAGTGTTAATGAGTATGTGGAGAAATTGGAACCCTTGTGCTATGTTGGTGAGAATGTAAAATGATGCAGCTACTATAGAAGACAGCATGGCTTTTCCTCAAAAAAAGTAAAATGAAATTACCATATGATCTGGCAATACTACTTCTTGGTATATCTCCAAAAGACTTGAAGTTAGGATTTTAAAGAGTTATTTGTATACCCATATTCAAAGCAGCATTATTCACAATAGCCAAAAGGTGGAAGCAACCCAAATGTCCATTGACACATGAATGGATTAATAAAACATGGTATATACACACACAATAGAATACAAGGCAGTCTCAAAAAGGAAGGAAATTCTGACACATGCTACAGCAGAGATGAGGCTTGAGGACATTATGCTAAGTGAAATAAATCAGTCACAAGAAGACAAATACTGCATAATTCTACTTATATGAGGTACCTAGATGCATCAAAATCATGGAGCCCAAAAGTAGAATGATGGTTGCCAGTGACTGGGGCGAGGGGGAAATGAGTTGTTTAACAGGCATGGCGTTTCAGTTGTGCAAGTTCAGAAAAAGTTCTGAAGATTGGCTGCACAGCAATGTGCATGTATTTAACACTACTGAACTGTATGCTTAAAAATGGTTAAGATGGTAAATTTTATATGTATTTTATTAAAAAAAAATTTTTAAACCCTACTGTTCATTTATAATCAGCAGCTGGCTTGTTCATTTTCTCAAAATTCCCTACCTTGACACATTGTGTCATTCCTTGGGCTTACCTCCATTTACTCAGCTGTTTCTTCACTTCCTTCTCTAATTCCCACACTATTAAAGAGTCAGTTCATAGGACCGTGGAATTTTAAAGCTGGGAGGGCACAAAAGGTTCATCTAATTCAGTGTTTTTCAAACTTGAATCTCAGCAGGCTTGTGACTGCTTCAATCACTAAAGCATGGTGGCAGTGACACTGATTTCTGAGGCTAGGTCAGAAAGGTCAGGCAGCTTTGGTTCTCGTGGAGTGCTGCCTTTCCAGATGGTCCCTCTTGAAATGCAGCCGCCATGATCTGGGAAGCCCACGCCACCTGGAGAGGCCACATGTAAGAGATCCTTTCGAAGCCCCAGATGAGCCCAGCCTTTGAGTCACTGCAGCCCAGACACCAGACACATGAGTGATGGAGCCTTCAACCCCAGCCATTTGAGTCACCTCCAGCTACTCAAGTCTTCCCAGCTAAGACCTCTGACATTGCAGAGAGGAGACAAGCCATCTCACCTGTGCCTTGTGTGGATTATTGGCCCACAGAATCCATGGTCATACTAAAATGGTAGCTGTTTTATGTCACTGAGTTTGAGGTGGTTTGTTATACAGCAATAGTAACTAGAACATGTGGGCAAGGAACGAACTTTCAATCTGTCACAGAATGATACTTTTGTAAAATACCATAAGAATGAACTTGAGTAAAGTTTTAGTAATGGGTAGAAGATGGTATCTTTCTGTGTTAATTAAAAAAAAATAACTAGTGAGGTTGGTCATCTTTTGGTGTATTTGCCATTTCTATTTTTCCTTTTTTTGAGTTGCCTGTTAATACACATGGACCATTTTTTTTTGAGAAATGGGGCATTCTTATTCATAGTATCAAAACTGTAGTTTACTTATGTACTTTATATATTAAGCTTATTATACATAAGGTGAAATTTCTTCCCATTCTATCATTTGATCTTGTAATTTTGTTTGTGGTATTGTTTGCTAAGACAGTGCATTTTTTTTTTTTTTTTTTTTTTTGCCAAACTATCAACCCTTTTCCTTTATGGTTTCTGCCTTAAAAGAAAATGCATACAAAATCCGTTCCCAGCTCCAGATTTAAAAAAGAATATTTAACTATACTTTCTTATAGTACCTTTATGGCTTGCTTCATTTGTGTTAAAAATTTCAATCTATTTGGAGTTTATTACGATGTCAGGTGAAAGTTGGGATCTAACTTTATTGTTTCCCAAATGGTTAGCCAATTGTCCCAACTCCACTGAGTAATCTGTGTTTTCTTCACTGACTTGAAATGCATCTATTCTGTATGTATTCCTGAATATTCTCACATAGGCTTGGTTCTGCTCTTAGACTTTCTAATCATTCCACTGACTTCTCCCTATTCTTACACCAGGACCAGATGCTTTAATTTATTTGTACATTTATTATATATTGAAATATATTTTAGGGCAAATTTGTCCACACCCTTCTTGTTGAGATTCTAATCTCCACAGTATTTCCTCTATATTCTTCCTCTTCTCTGATTGCTTTGTCCTTTTCTTCTGAACCCTGGAGATTTTTTAGTACTGCCTTCCACAATGATTGTTTTCTGCAATGTCATTTCTGATCATTTCTGCTTCTAATAAACATTTAGATTCTGTCTTTCCTTGTTCCTAAGAACACCTCTCCCCCACTCATGTAGCTCTCTCTTTATCTCTGCTTGCCCTTCATCCAGCTCCATTTTCATCTCCATTATTTTCTCATTGCATCTTTTTTATTTTTTGGCTCTTGTTTAATTAAAATCTGTTGTTCTCTCATTTGTGTCAGGATCCAAAGCGATCTGAAATCTGTCTCTTCCATACAGTGAGCCCATGTTTGCCTCCCTTTGTGGCCCAGTTTGTTCACAGACCACAAAGTGTTTGAGTTGGGATTTGTTGATGTTCATGCTCTTTGATCTTGAAATGATGAACAGTATATCCAGACCTGGTTTTTCCCCCAGAACGAGGTGAAGTGGATTCTCCTTTGAGCTCCTCACTTTTCATTTGGATGAATTTCAAACAGGAGGACATGCTACTGGTCCAGTGGAGGCACCTGAGACACAGCCCAAGTCTTCCCTGAGGAGTTTCCCCATTTGCAGGAAGCCGCTGTGTCTATTTCTAGTGGGGGCAGGGCGTGTGTGTGTGTGTGTGTGTGTGTGTGTGTGTGTGTGTGTGTGTGTG
>NW_020837984.1:14433923-14514309 GCF_003676395.1 Aethalodelphis obliquidens | reverse complement strand
TGTGTGTGTGTGTGTGTGTGTGTGTGTGTGTGTGTGTGTGTGTGTGTTAGCATCTTTTCTGGGGCAGGAATGGCTCTCCTGCATCCCTGGCCCAGCTTTGCTGCCCATCTGGCATTTTAATGGCCCTGCTCCACAGTTTCCAGTGTTGATACAGATTTTTCTCTATTTTTGTATTTCCTGGTTTGTTTGTTTTTCAGAAGGGAATCAAACATGTGCCATCTTCTAACAAAAGCTCCAAGGGGCATTTTAATGTGGCACTAATATCCTACAAATTTCTTTTTAAAGTAGTTATTCTGAATACTGCCTGCTATTTCCTTCAATGCAGTTTTCATACCAAGAATAGATAAAATTGAACTTTTAGATAATAGCCTCTCTATACTTTAAAATTTTGGCCTTTGATAATAAATTACTAGCTAATTCCACTTGTTCTGATAATTCTTTTCATCTCAAACTCATTTACTTTCCTACATCAAAATTCAGCTATAATACCCAAAGTTTGCATATATCCGTTACTGCTGACGTATGTTAAAGAGCGAAGGTTGACCAGGTTTTCCTACTATCTCATCTTGGAAGAAGAGCTGAAGCCTTCACTGGAGTTGTTCTTAAATTCCTTGCCTCTTTGTAAGACTTGGAGGATCCAGAAAAACCCTATTCTGAGTTCTACTGCTTCTACTCCTTCCAACTTCTCCCAGCCCAAATTTGTTTGGAAGCACCTTTTCATCTGGTCACTTCCAAGGAGAACTGTGCTCCTTGAAGAACTCTCAGGTATTTGTTGAATTGCATGGTTTTCGTTGTGTGTATTTTTTTTTAATTTAGGTATAACTGACATATAACATTATTTTAGTTTCAAGTGTAAAACATAATGATTTGATATTTGTATGTATTGAGAAATGATCATCACAATGAGTCTACTTATCATCTGGCACCATACACAGTTACGAAATTTTTTTTTCTTATGATGAGGACTTTTAAGATCTTTTTCTCTTTGGAACTTTCAAGTATGCAATATGGTGTTATTAACTGCAGTCGCTGTGGTGTACATTATATCCTTATGACTTACTTATTTTATAACTAAGTCTGTACCTTTTGACCCCCTTCACCCACTTTGCCCACCTCCACCCCTGCCTCTGGCAACCACCAATCTGTTCTCTGTATCTATGAGGTTGTTTTTTTTGGTTGTTGTTTGTCTGTTTAGATTCCACACATAGGTGAGATCATACAGTATTTGTCTTTCTCTTTCTGACTTATTTCACTTAGCATAATGCCCTCCATTCACATTGTTGCAAATAGTAAGATTTCATCCTTTTTTTATGGCTGACTAGCATTATTCCATTGTACATATACACCACAATTTCTTTATCCATTCATCTATTGATGGGCACTTGGGTTGCTTCCATATCTTGGCTATTGTAAATAATACTGCAATGAACAAGGGAGTGCATATATCTTTTTGAGTGTTTTCATTTTTGAGGGGTAAATACCAGAAGTGAAATTGCTGGATCACGAGGTAGTTCTATTTTTATATATTTTTTGAGGAAACTCCATACTGTTTTCCATAGTGGCTGCACCAATTTACATTCCCACCAACAGTGCATGCGGGTTCCCTTTTCTTCACATCCTCGCCAACACTTGTTACATGTTGTCTTTTTGATGACAACCATTCTGACAGGAGTGAGGTGATATCTCACTGTGGTTTTGATTTGCATTTCCCTGATGTCTAGTGATGTTGAGCATCTTTTCATGTGTCTGTTGGCCATCTGTATGTCTTTGGAAAAATGTCTATTCAGATCTTCTGCCCATTTTAAAATTGCATGGTTTGGGTTTTTGCTATTGAGTTGTATGAATTCTTTACGTA
The DNA here is from genome assembly GCF_003676395.1 of Aethalodelphis obliquidens. Lineage (NCBI taxonomy): Eukaryota > Metazoa > Chordata > Mammalia > Artiodactyla > Delphinidae > Aethalodelphis > Aethalodelphis obliquidens. The sequence goes on along the minus strand of NW_020837984.1, from coordinate 14,512,454 downwards.
TTTTAGATATTAACCCTTTATTAGATATATGATTTGCAAGTATTTTCTCTCATTTAGTATGTTGCTTTTTCATTTTGTTGATGGTTTTTTTTTGCTGTGCAGAAGCTTTTTAGTTTGATGTAGTCCTACTTGTTTATTTTTGATTCTGTTGCTTTTGCTTTGGTGTCAGATTAAAATAATTATTGCTAAGACCCATATCAAGTAGCTTATCACCTATGTTTTCTTCTAGAAGCTTTATGGTTTCAGGTCTTACTTTCAAGTCTTTAATTCATTTTGAGCGAAGTTTTGTGTATGGTGTAAGGTAGTGGTCCACTTTCATTCTTTTGTTTATGGCTTTTCAGTTTTCCCAACAAAATTTATCAAAGAGACTATCTTTTGCCCATTGTATATTCTTGGTGCCTTTGTCATAAATTAATGCATGGGTTTATTTCTCAGCTTTGTATTCTGTTCCATTGATCTGTAGGTCTGTTTTAATGCCAATACCGTACTGCTTTGATTACTATAGATTTATAATATGAATTGCATGGTTTTAAAAAAATCAAACAGACCTGGATTCAAAGAGCACAATTCCACCAGCTATGTGATGTTATACAAGTTACTTAAATCTGTGCATCTGTCTCCTAATCTATAAAACAGAAGTAATAACATCTACTTCACAGATCTGTTGTAAGGAAGAAATGTAAAGTAGTTAACACAATGCCTAGCACCTAGTAAACCCACAAAAAGGTGAGAGTGGGTATATATATATATATGTGTGTGTGTGTGTGTGTGTGTCCACCAACTAGGACACAACTAGTGTCCACCAACTAGGGTCTGTCTTATTGGCAAAAGAGAAGAAAGAAGCTGCAGTTCTACTGACCTGGGCATCCTGTCTCACGAGAGCATCATCCAGATAATTTCCTTCATCCCTGCCACCCTGAGGATGAGAAAAACAAACCCTGAGCATGAGAAAAACAAACCAAAGAGACTGAGAGAGGATCCATGAAGATTTGGGAGGTCTGATAAGACAGAGTGTGTGGGAACCCAAGGACATGGTAATTAGACAGAAGGGGTCCTGAGTCCAGCTTAGGGAGAGAGGACAGATGTCTTTGAACGTGCTTGCGATATTCCCACAGTTCTGAGCTGACCGATCAGAAGGCAAGCTCGGTGTGGCTCCCTGATGTTGTGTGGGCGTCTCTGCCAGCTGAAGGGGCAGAAGGACACATATGGCCTGGTGACTGCTCCCTCTGGGACAGTCCTCTACTCCTTCCTCCCCTGCCCCCACTCCTGTGTCTTCCCTGCTGACTTATGCCTTCCTAACTGGCAAATGTACACTGATCAATTCTACCAAACAGGAGCTGGAAAGACAGGAGAATCAAGAGACTCTGGGGCCAACGGTGGGGGCTTGAGGAGCACCTGAAAGTGCCCCATCCCTCACCAACACCAGCTCACCAGGAAGGCCTTGCAAATCCATCTCTCTTTTCTGGCACCCCTGCTCCCACACTAGCCCAGACCTGCTTTTTTCACGGTATCTGGAATACCGAGGTAACCTTCCTGCCTGGGCTCCCCGCCTCTGGTTCAATTCATCTAACATATCGCTATAACATTACTCTTCCTGGGACTTCCGGGGCAGTCCAGTGCTTAAGACTTCGCCTTCCAATGCAGGTGCGATTCCTGGTCGGAGCTAAGATCCCACACGTGCAAAAAAAACCCGAAACATAAAACAGAAGCAATATTGTAACAAATTCAATAAAGACTTTAAAAATGGTCCACATCAAAAAACAAAAAACAACTTTAAAACAAACAAAAAAAGAGCACCTGGCATGTATCCGGTGCTTGTATGTATAAATGAGAACAAATGGGCCTACATGACTAGCCAGAGTCTTTAAAGGAGAGAGGATAAAATAACAGAGACCCAAGAAATACACAGGGGAATATGCCCATTTGGGAGGGTGAAAAGATGAGAAAGGCTGGAAAAGTGGGTAGAGAGTAAGTGTCTCAATAACACCCAACCCTCCCCCGCAAAAGGAGGGAGCAACTCACAGCGGACAGAGACACCAGCACGCGCTGGAACATAAGCGATGTGTCAGAGCGAATGTCATCTTCAAGGCTCCGCCCGTATTCTAGCAAGAGAGTAAAATCAGCGACATCAGAGTAAAGAACCCTGCCCGGCACCGCGTCACACCCCAGAGCCTCCCACCCTCTTCAGGACCTGTCTACTGAAGCAGCTCCTCGTGAGGTTTTTCAGCCCACACACAGTTTTCCAAAAACTAAACTCTGGTAAAATGGTCAAGATAAGTTTAGCTTGTCATTAGAGGGGAAATGAGATGCTCTTTTTCCTTGAATTGGGCAGTTGAGAAGGCCGGGCTGTGATCCCCACTCTGTGGTTCCTACCGTCTAGGGGTTTGTCCTGAACATGGCTGGCAGTGACGCAGAGAAGCAGCTAAGCAGCCCGTGGAAAGGCAGACAGAGTGGGGTTTCTGAACCTGTGTTTGGGGACAAGCAGAGGACTGTCCATAGGGAGAAGTCCTGTATTCGGCAGACGTGGGGAGCCAGCGCTAGAACCAGACTCCCGAGGTTTAGAATCTTCAGATCTGAACACTTACCAAAAAACTCTTATTGTTTTGTTTTCTTTCTACCAAAGTGTACGTGTTTATTACAGAAAACTTAGGAAAAAGCAACTAAGTAAAATGAAGGGAGGAAAAGAAAACCTCATCATGAATCTAATCACCCAGAAATAATAATCATTGATAACATTGTGGTGAATATCCTTCCTCATTTCCCCCCATATACACATATTCTTTTTCTTTCTTTGAAAAACGGGATCATAGCATCTCATTTTATGATTTGTCTTTTTCACTTATCCATACACCATACCACTTATTGTAATTTAATAATATCCTTCAATATACGTTTTGATGACTACATTGTGTGTGTGTACCATATTTTGTTTAGCCAACCTGTTGGACATTTTAAGCTAATATAAGCAATACTGTGTGGTCTAAACCTTTGTGCATTTTTAGTATATTCTTAGGGTAAAAAGGTAGGCATCTTTTAAAGGCACGTATTGATGTATTGTTCTCTGGAGAATTTTTTTTTTTTTTTGTGTGGTACGCGGGCCTCTCACTGTTGTGGCCTCTCCCATTGCGGAGCACAGGCTCCGGACGCGCAGGCTCAGTGGCCATGGCTCACGGGCCCAGCCGCTCCGTGGCATGTGGGATCCTCCTGGACCGGGGCACGAACCCGTGTCCCCTGCATCGGCAGGCGGACTCTCAACCACTGCGCCACCAGGGAAGCCCTCTGGAGATTCTTAAGAGGGGAGTAAGTGGCTATCCCTCTGAGGTGGCTGCAGGACCTATAGTCCAGTCTGAAGGTAAGAAGTTGGGCAAGACTGCTCCTCCAGGCCATTCCCTGGAATGCTAAGATTCAATGGCACCACCACTTTTGAACAAGCACCTTTGATTCTCTGCTTGATAATAAGGAACCCCTTTCCAGCTTTCAGGGTAATAAAACCCTGGGTAGCCTAAGGAGAGTGGCAGGTGCATCTGAGAAGTCTTGAAAAGCCAACAGTCATTTGTGTAGACAGGGATCTGCCTGAAGGCAGAGCTTGGAACTGAAGATCCCTCGTGGTCAGTGTTTCAGTGGGTAACCACCTGCTGTTACTCTAGGTCTCAGAGAACAGGGCCTCAGCCAGGGCCACTGAGGATGCTACATACGCAGCTGGTAGGTCTGGTTTATGCGCCGGATCTCCTCGGGCATCCGGGAGGCCAGGATCTCAATCAGGCAGCCCTCATCCGTGCCTGCGCCCTAAATGCAAAACCCAGAGGAGAGGGCTATGAGTCAGTTTACCAAGTTGAGTCCCAGGCACAGGAGGAATACAACCAGGAATCTGCAGAGAATAAAAACAACTCACCAAGTTCTAGCAACAGGATTTGCTCCTTTTTAACTGTCCGACCCAAATTCCAACATGTTTACTACAATCATTATTAGTCATAACATACATTTATAGGCTGTTTCTATGTGCTGGTTAGGGACAGTTTCTGCCCTCTGGGGGCTGTCTTTCCTTGCCCTCCCCTGTACTTTTCCTTTGCAGGGCAGAATCTTCTGGCAAAGGCTGTTATCTCTTTGTTTCTCCAGAGTCTAGCCCAGAACCTTCCACGAGGCTGAGTATTTACTGACATGGTGGAGGAGGGTAGTTGTATTTGAATTTCATACTTGGTCATTAACAATCGGCAGACCCTGGGGTAGGGCACAGTGGATCCAGCATCCAGCTGAGAACACTTTACCAGTTCTGAGCAGACCGAGAGGCCCCCAAGATGTCAGTCAGAAGTTTCATATCTCAAAAGTAGCTAATACAGCAAGAAAGCTTCTGGAGCTGCACCAAAAGCACAAGTTTAATCAGTCCCCAGTGAGCCACAGGAAAGAACAAATGATTCCTTAACCTCTGGAGAGACAACTTTTAAATTACAGTGGCTAGAATGCAATGTCATGTTTTCAAGTTGTCGTAAATGCAGGAAAATCTTTCTCCTATATCTCCTCCTCCCCACTCTCAGGAGGCTTCTATCACTGTTTCTTGAGAAAGCCCACCAGCAGCCAGCATTTACACAAACAGAGCAGGAGGGGAGGACCACGAACCTTCAAGGCCTTTCGCAGCTCCTGCACGTCGTACAGCACCGTGGGCGTCATCATCCCCAAGATCACCTGCTCGAAGTTGCCACTCAGTTCTGACTTCAAGTCGTCCATCAGGTCCTGGGACACAAGAAAGCACGCTGCTTAACTGCTACAGTAACGGAAACCAGCCACCCTCAGAGGGGTCCAGGGACAGCTGGGGGCTCCAAGACCCTTTCAGGGGCTGGTGTGCACAAAACCATCTTCGTAATAACACTAAGACGTGGGATCTGACTTTACACTCTCATCCTCTCACAGTTGTCCAGGGAAGCTTTCCAAAGGCTACTCGGTACGTCTACAGATCTACAGTTATGCGAAAAGGCTATTAAAATACTCCTCCCGGGCTTCCCTAGTGGCGCAGTGGTTGAGAGTCCGCCTGCCGATGCAGGGGATACGGGTTCGTGCCCCGGTCCAGGAGGATCCCACATGCCGCGGAGCAGCTGGGCCCGTAAGCCATGGCCGCTGGGCCTGCGCGTCCGGAGCCTGTGCTCCGCGATGGGAGAGGCCACAACAGTGAGAGGCCCGCGTACTGCAAAAAAAAAAAATAAAATAATAATAATAAAATATTCCTCCCTTTCCCAATTACCTATCTGTACAAGACCAGACTTCCTTCCTACTTCAACCAAAACCACATATCGCAACAAGTTGAAAGCAGAAGCAGATATGAGAATCCAGGGTATTCCATTAAGCAGACATTAAAGAGATTTGCAAAATATTAAAAGAATGCCAATCTTCTCACTAATTTTTTCTCTTTTGGAATATAAAGCTATTTTTTCCTAAAATCGTTATTTATGTTAACATGTAATATGTTTTTACAGTTTTTTAAATAAGTTAACAAATACCTATTTTTAAATGTCCTTAATTTAAGTTTTAATTTTTAAAATGGTTAACATCAATAGATGTAACCCACAAAAACAGAAAGGTCCTCAATAATTTAAGAGTGTAAAGGGGTTCCAACATCAGTGTATTCACTCACTTAACAATATACCCTGAATGTATTTCCAAGTCAATATTTACCTACAACATTTTTAACAGCTGCAGAAATTTCCATATGTAGAGGCAATATAATTTCTTTAATAAGACCCCCGTTCTATTTTTCTACTATTCTTCTAAACAAGCATTTAGCCGCATCCTTGTGATCATTCATGATTATTTCTTAACGCTCAATGATTAAAAAGAAATGCAATTATTTGGACAAAGGACCAATTTCTTTTTGTGTGTGTGTGTAAACAGCTCCATGAGTTTTTACTAGACATTTTTTTTAACCCACAAAAATGGAATTATATCAACCGCATTTTTCTTTTTTTACACAGCAGGTTATTAGTCATCAATCTTATACACATCAGTGTATACATGTCAATCCCAATCGCCCAATTCAGCACACCACCATCCCCAACCCCCCACAATTTTCCCCCACTGGTGTCCATACGTTTCTTCTCTACATCTGTGTCTCAAATTCTACTCTGCAAACCGGTTCATCTGTACCAGTTTTCTAGGTTCCACATACATGCGTTAATATACGATATTTGTTTTTTCTTTCTGACTTACTTCACTCTGTATGACAGTCTCTAGATCCATCCACGTCTCTACAAATGACCCAGTTTCGTTCCTTTTAATGGCTGATTAACATTCCATTGAATATATGTACCACATCTTCTTTAACCATTCATCTGTCGATGGGCATTTAGGTTGCTTCCATGACCTGGCTATTGTAAATAGTGCTGCAATGAACATTGGAGTGCATGTGTCTTTCTGAATCATGGTTTTCTCTGGGTATATGCCCAGTAGTGGGATTGCTGGGTCATATGGTAATACTATTTTTAGTCTTTTAAGGAACCTCCATACTGTTCTCCATAGTGGCTATATCAATTTACATTCCAACCAACAGTGCAAGAGTGTTCCCTTTTCTCCACACCCTCTCCAGCATTTGTTGTTTGTAGATTTTCTGATGATGCCCATTCTAACTGGTGTCAGGTGATACCTCATTGTAGTTTTGATTTGCATTCCTCTAATAATTAGTGATGTTGAGCAGCTTTTCATGTGCTTCTTAGCCATCTGTATGTCTTTTTTGGAGAAATGTCTATTTAGATCTACTGCCCATTTTTGGATTGGGTTGTTTCTTTCTTTAATATTGAGCTGCATGAGCTGCTTGTATATTTTGGAGATTAATCCTTTGTCTGTTGATTCGTTTGCAAATATTTTCTCCCATTCTGAGGGTTGTCTTTTGGTCTTGTTTATGGTTTCCTTTGCTGTGCAAAAGTTTTAAGTTTCATTTGGTCCCATTTGTTTATTTTTGTTTTTATTTCCATTACTCTAGGAGGTGGATGAAAAAAGATCTTGCTGTGATTTATGTCAAAGAGTGTCCTTCCTATGTTTTCCTCTAAGAGTTTTAAAGTGTCCGGTCTTACATTTAGGTCTGTAATCCATTTTGAGTTTATTTTTGTGTATGGTGTTAGGGAGTGTTCTAATTTCATTCTTTTACATGTAGCTGTCCAGTTTTCCCAGCACCACTTATTGAAGAGACTGTCTTTTCTCCATTGTATATCTTTGCCTCCTTTGTTATAGATTAGTTGACCATAGGTGTCTGGGTTTATCTCTGGGCTTTCTATCTTGTTCCATTGATCTGTGTTTCTGTTTTTGTGCCAGTACCGTATTGTCTTGATTACTGTAGCTTTGTACTATAGTCTGAGGTCAGGGAGTCTTATTCCTCCAGCTCCGTTTTTTTCCCTCAAGACTGCTTTGGCTATTCAGGGTCTTTTGTGTCTACAAACAAATTTTAAGATTATTTGTTCTAGTTCCGTAAAAAATCCCATTGGTAATTTGACAGGGATTGCACTGAATCCGTAGACTGCTTTGGGTAGTATAGTCATTTTAACAACATGGTTTCTTCCAATCCAAGAACATGGTATATCTCTCTATCTGTTGGTATCATCTTTAATTTCTTTCATCAGCATCATATAGTTTTCTGCATACAGGTCTTTTGTCTCCCTAGGTAGGTTTATTCCTAGGTATTTTATTCTTTTTGTTGCAATGGTAAATGGGAGTGTTTCCTTAATTTCTCTTTCAGATTTTTCACCATTAGTGTATAGGAATGCAAGAGATTTCTGTGCATTAATATTGTATCCTGCAACTTTACCAAATCATTGATTAGCTCTAGTAGCTTTCTGGTGGCATTTTTAGGATTCTCTATGTACAGTATGCTGTCATCTGCAAACAGTGACTGTTTTACTTTTCTTTTCCAATTGGTATTCCTTTTATTTCTTTTTCTTCTCTGATTGCCGTGGCTAGAACTTCCAATACTATGTTGAATAGTAGTGGGGAGAGTGGACATCCTTGTCTCATTCCTGATCTTAGTGGAAATGCTTTCAGTTTTTCACCATTGAGAATGATGTTTGCTGTGGGTTTGTTGTGTATGGCCTTTATTATGTTGAGGTAGGTTCCCTCTATGCCCACTTTCTGGAGAGTTTTTATCAGAAATGGGTGTTGAATTTTGTCAAAAGCTTTTTCTGCATCTATTGAGATGATCATATGGTTTTTATTCTTCAATTTGTTAATATGGTGTATCACATTGATTGATCTGCATATATTGGAGAATCCTTGCATCCCTGGGATAAATCTCACTTGATCATGGTGTATGACCCTTTTAATGTGTTGTTGGATTCTGTTTACTAGTATTTTGTTGAGGTTTTTGCATCTATGTTCATCAGTGATATTGGCCTGTAGTTTTCTTTTTTGTAGTATCTTTGTCTGGTTTTGGTATCAGGGAGATGGTGGCCTCATAGAATGAGTTTGGGAGTGTTCCTTCCTCTGCAATTTTTTGGAAGAGTTTGAGAAGGATGGGTGTTAGCTCTTCTCTAAATGTTTGATAGAATTCACCTGTGAAGCCATCGGGTCCTGGACTTTGGTTTGTTGGAAGATTTTTAATCACAGTTTCAGTGTTTGTGATTGGTCTGTTCATATTTTCTATTTCTTCCTGGTTCAGTCTTGGAAGGTTATACATTTCTAAGAATTTGTCCATTCTTCCAGGTTGTCCATTTTATTGGCACAGAGTTACTTGCAGTAGTCTCCTAGGATGCGTTGTATTTCTGCGGTGTTTGTTGTAACTTCTCCTTTTTAATTTCTAATTTAATTGATTTGAGTCTTCTCCCTTTCTTTCTTGATGAGTCTGGCTAATGGTTTATCAGTTTTGTTTATCTTCTCAAAGAACCAGCGCTTACTTTTATTGATCTTTGCTATTGTTTTCTTTGTTTCTGTATCATTTTTTTTCTGCTCTGATCTATATGACTTCTTTCCTTCTGCTAACTTTGGGTTTTGTTTGTTCTTCTTTCTCTAGTTCCCTTAGGTGTAAGGTTAGATTGTTTATTTGAGATTCTTCTTGTTTCTTGAGGTAGGCTTGTATAGCTATAAACTCCCTCTTAGAACTGCTTTTGCTGCATCCCATAGGTTTTGGATCGTCATGTGTTCATGGTCATTTGTCTCTAGGTATTATTTTTTTTTTTAAAGAACTGATTTTTGAGTGTCGATGTTGCACTCTGAAAATTTGCCAAATTTGTTTATTAGTGCTAATACTTGTGTGTGGTGTGCGTGTTCTTTAAGGTTTCTTTTTTTTGTTTTGTTTTGCGGTACACGGGCCTCTCACTGTTGCGGCCTCTCCCGTTGCGGAGCACAGGCTCCAGACGCGCAGGCTTAGCGGCCATGGCTCACGGGCCCAGCCGCTCCGTGGCATGTGGGATCCTCCCGGACTGGGGCACGAACCCGTGTCCCCTGCACCGGCAGGCGGACTCTTCCCTGTGCCACCAGGGAAGCCCTGTCTCTAGGTATTTTTTGATTGCCTCTTTGATTTCTTCAGTGATTTCTTGGTTATTTAGTAATGTATTGTTTAGCCTCCATGTGTTTGTGTTTTTTACGTTTTTTTTCCTGTAAGTCATTTCTAATCTCATAGCTTTATGGTCTGAAAAGATGCTTCATATGATTTCAATTTTCTTAAATTTACTGAGGCTTGATTTGTGACCCAGGATGTGATCTATCCTGGAGAATGTTCCATGCGCACTTGAGAAGAAAGTGTAATCTGCTGTTTTGGGATGGAATGTCCTATAAATATCAATTAAATCTATCTGATCTATTGTGTCATTTAAAGCTTCTGTTTCCTTATTTATTTTCACTTTGGATGATCTGTCCATTGGTGTAAGTGAGGTGTTAAAGTCCCCCACTATTACTGTGTTAATGTCGATTTCCTCTTTTATAGCTGTTAGCAGTTGCCTTATGTATTGATGCGCTCCTATGTTGGGTGCATATATATTTATAATTGTTATATCTTCTTCTTGGATTGATCCCTTGATCATTATGTACTGTCCTTCCTTGTCTCTTGTAACATTCTTTATTTTAAAGTCTATTTTATCTGATATGAGTATAGCTCCTCCAGCTTTCTTTGATTTACATTTGCATGGAATATCTTTTCCCATCCCCTCACTTTCAGTCTGTATGTGTCCCTAGGTCTGAAGTGGGTCTCTTGTAGACAGCATATAGATGGGTCTTGTTTTTGTATCCATTCAGCAAGCCTGTGTCTTTTGGTTGGAGCATTGAATCCATTCACGTTTAAGGTAGTTATCGACATGTATGTTCCTATGACCATTTTCTTAATTGTTTTGGGTTTGGTTTTGTAGGTCCTTTTCTTCTCTTGTGATTCCCACTTAGAGAAGTTCCTTTAGCATTTATTGTAGAGCTGGTTTGGTGGTGCTGAATTCTCTTAGCTTTTGCTTGTCTGTAAAGCTTTTGATTTCTCCATCAAATCTGAATGAGATCCTTGCTGGGTAGAGTGATTTTGGTTGTAGGTTCTTCCCTTTCATCACTTTAAGTATATCATGCCACTCCCTTCTGGCTTGTAGGGTTTTTGCTGAGAAATCAGCTGTTAATCTTATGGGAGTTCCCTTGTATGTTATTTGTCATTTTTCACTTGCTGCTTTCAATAATTTTTCTTTGTCTTTAATTTTTGCCAGTTTGATTACTATGTGTCTCGGCGTGTTTCTCCTTAGGTTTATCCTGTATGGGACTCGCTGCGCTTCCTGGACTTGGGTGGCTATTTCCTTTCCCATGTTAGGGAAGTTTTTGACTATAATCTCTTCAAATAATTTCTCTGGTCCTGTCTCTCTCTCTTCCCCTTCTGGGACCACTATAATGCGAATGTTGTTACATTTAATGTCCCAGAGGTCTCTTAGGCTGTCTTCATTTCTTTTCATTCTTTTTTCTTTATTCTGTTCCACAGCAGTGAATTCCACCATACTGTCTTCCAGGTCACTTATCCATTCTTCTGCCTCAGTTATCATGCTATTGATTCCTTCTAGTGTATTTTTCATTTCAGTTATTGTATTGTTCATCTCTGTTTGTTTGTTCTTTAATTCTTCTAGATCTCTGTTAAACATTTCTTGCATCTTCTTGATCTTTGCCTCCATTCTTTTTCCGAGGTCCTGGGATCATCTTCACTATCAATATTCTGAATTCTTTTTCTGGAAGGCTGCCTATCTCCACTTCATTTAGTTGTTTTTCTGGGGTTTTATCTTGTTCCTTCATCTGGTACATAGCCCTCTGCCTTTTCATCTTGTCTATCTTTCTGTGAATGTGGTTTTTGTTCCACAGGTTGCAGGATTGTATTTCTTCTTGCTTCTGCTGTCTGCCCTCTGGTGGATGAGGCTATCTAAGAGGCTTGTTCAAGTTTCCTGATGGGAGGGACTGGTGGTGGGTATAGCTGACTGTTGCTCTGGTGGGCAGAGCTCAGTAAAACTTTAATCCCCTTGACTGTTGGTGGGTGGGGCTGGGTTCCCTCCCTTTTGGTTGTTTGGCCTGAGGCAACCAAACGCTGGAGCCTACCTGGGCTCTTTGGGGCTAACGGTGGACTCTGGGAGGGCTCTTGCCAGGGAGTACTTCCAAGAACTTCTGCTGCCAGTGTCCTTGTCCCCACAGTGAGCCACAGCCACCCCTGGCCTCTGCAGGAGACCCTCCAACACTAGCAGGTAGTTCTGGTTCAGTCTCCCCTTGGGTCACTGCTCCTTCCCCTGGATCCTGATGTGCACACTACTTTGTGTGTGCCCTCCAAGAGTTGAGACTCTGTTTCCCCCAGTCCTGCTGAGGTCCTGCAATCAATTCCCACTAGGCTTCAAAGTCTGATTCTCTAGGAATTCCTCCACCCGTTGCCAGACCCCCAGGTTGGGAAGCGTGACGTGGGGCTCAGAACCTTCACTCCAGTGGGTGGACTTCTGTGGTATAAGTGTTCTCCAGTCGGTGAGTCACCCCCAGCAGTTATGGGATTTGATTTTACTGTGATTGCGCCCCTCCTACCGTTTCATTGTGGCTTCTCCTTTGTCTTTGGATGTGGGGTATTTCTTTTGTTGAGTTCCAGTGTCTTCCTGTCGATGACTGTCCAGCAGCTAATTGTGATTCTGGTGTTCTCACAAGAGGGAGTCCAAAGGACCAATTCCTAAAGACATTTAGTCACATTTCCTCCTAGAACAGGTCAGAGAATTTAAGAACCTGCTTAAGATCAACCGATAGGGAGTTGATTTGGTTTCAAGTTCCGATCTCAGATTCTCACAAACCTGAGTCTGCAACACTATATTTCAGTCTATTGTGCATATTTTTATGTTACATCCACACGTATCAAATAGATGAATGAACAAATAAATTAGCGTTCAGTCACTCTATTAAGGTTGGTCATCTAAACAAATTGCTGTCAGATCAGCTTAGTTCTGAAGCTGAATAATCAACCCCAAATGTGTGGCAACACTTTGTCTCTAGCTCACACATCTCATGCATGTTCATTAAATTTCTTTGGGGATGGAGAAGAGCTTAAAATGCCCAGAAGGTACTCTGAGCAATCTGAGGGAGGAATCCCATTGGTGCCCAGCCAAGGTTTGCATGTAGATGCTCCCGGGAAGAGCTGAGCCAGCCGTGCCCCACCCAGCAGCTTAATGCCTGCCTTTGAGAGGCAGCCCGTCTGACTAGCTTTTATAAAAATATCCAAGAATAGAAATACTTATCATGGAGTTAACAGCACTCTGAGACCTGGAAGCACTCATTGATAACATTACCTCAATAATAAGATTCTCTAATCACACAGATGGGCTTCCAGTGATGTGGAAAGATTGGGTGAATGACCTTGGTAAGTAAGCTGTTGAAAACGAGACTGAGACAGGGTTGCTCAGGGGTGTGGAATTCAAAGAGGAAGGGGAAAACATGGTGAGTGAACCGCCTTTGAATGCATAAGCCACTAAAATACATACACACACACACACACACACACACACACACACACACACACACACAGAGCCCCATTCTAGAACTGGAGGGGGTGGCTCTCAATTAAGGATCATTCAAAGGAATGAATATATACTACAAATGGGTTTATGTAGAAGAGTTGGATGGACCCTAAATCCTCGGAGAGCCTATTTAGAACAAACTGGATTTAAACATTTTAGTCAGTTTGGAGGATCTTCATTTGCAAGTGGCCTAAAGGAAAGGCCAAGGGAAGCAACACTGAAATCTGAGCCCTGCCCAGTGCTCCAAAGGGTAGGGGGCTGAGTCCATTCCGCAACCAAGTCCCTGAAAGGACTTGTGGGGGAAGAGACTAAACTTAGCCTTGAATTTTGTGAATCAAGAGCTCCCTGAAATCACTTCTGGCTATGGACAGTGGAGCAACTCTTGAACGTGTTGAAAGTGTTTTTTGTTTGTTTTTTCCAAGAACATCTTTACACAAGGCAAAGCATCCATCTTTTAAAAACCAAGGGCCACTACTTCAGGATTCAAGAAGGAAGGGGACCCTGCTCCCTTACTGCTGACAGGTCCCTTGTCAAGCCAGAGAGCTGCCACCTACCCTGCCGATGGTGGTCTTGTAGGCCGTCCTGATTTCCTGGCGCTGGGCCGTGTTGCGATAGGCCAGGACATTGATGATGGCGTCTTCATCCGTGCCTGGTGAGGAGCGGAGACAGGGAGTGAGTGTGATTTGAGAGAGGAATGAGACAATGGGTTCCTCTGCGGACACTGGTGTAACCCAAACACACGCAGAGAGCTTTCTAAGAAAAGAAGTTCTTGTTCAGAGGGTTTGTCTATTTTGGTGGGAAAACAGACACTAGATTAGAGTCTCGGTCTCTCCTTTCATTAGCTTTTTTTTTTTTTAACATCTTTATTGGAGTATAGTTGCTTTACAATGGTGTGTTAGTTTCTGCTGTATAACAAAGTGAATCAGCTATACATATACATACATCCCCATATCCCCTCCCTCTTGAGCCTCCCTCCCACCCTCCCTATCCCACCCCTCTAGGTGGTCACAAAGCACTGAGCTGATCTCCCTGTGCTGTGCAGCTGCTTCCCACTAGCTATCTATTTTACATTTGGTAGTGTATATATGTCCATGCCACTCTCTCACTTCATCCCAGCTTACCCTTCCCCCTCCCCATGTCCTCAAGTCTATTCTCTATGTCTGCGTCTTCATTTCTGTCCTGCCCCTAGGTTCTTCAGAACCTTTTTTTTTTTTTTAAGATTCCATATATATGTGTTAGCATATGGTATTTGTTTTTCTCTTTCTGACTTACTTCACTCTGTATGACAGACTCTAGGTCCATCCACCTCACTACAAATAACCCAATTTCGTTTCTTTTTATGGCTGAGTAATATTCCATTGTATATATGTGCCACTAAACGAAAGAGTTAACTTCTCTGAGCATTAGTTTCCTTATCTATGAATGTGAGTGATCATAGTACTTTCCCTCTTTGGATCGCCCATATTTATCTTCCATGTTCTTGCCTTTCTCTCGTCACTTTTATCTCTTTATCGTCTCCTCTGAGTTTCAAAACAGTTCAAACCTGTCTTTTAATTCATGATTTGGCACTTCACAGGGTTTAAATTGGCTGCTCATTGTATCCACTGCGTTTTAAGATCTGTATTTGTGTTTTTCTTTTCTAAGCTTTCTTTCCTGATCTCTGATCAGGAAACTTTTTATAACTGCCCATGAATTCCCATGATGCAATATCCTACCAAAACTTTTCACTATGAGTTACAGTTTTTAAAAAAATATTTTTAAAAGATTATCTTTGCTCTTTTTAAAAAATTTATTTGGCTGTGTCGGGTCTTAGCTGCAGCATGCAGGATCTTTGTTGAGGCATGTGGGATCTACCGTTGTGGTGCGAGGGCTCTTCATTGTGGTGCAGGGCTTCTCTCTAGTTGTGGTGTGCGGGCTCTAGAGCGCATGGGCTCAGAAGTTGCGGCACGCGGGCTAATTTGTCCAGCAGCATGTGGGATCTTAGTTCCCCGACCAGGGATCGAACCCGCATCCCCTGAATTGGAAGGCAGATTCTTAACCACTGGACCATGAGGGAAGTCCCTGAATTACAAATTTAAAATATCTTAAATTTTGTTTGCCTGTTTCTTGCAGCAGCTTTTACAGGCGACTTTCACAGCTGGATGTTCATGTATGCTGGGTGAGTTTTCCATTTTCCCACATACTGTATGGGAAGATGTGATGAGTTACAGGAGAATCTATTGAAATATTTCAGGAAGAAATCAAAAAATGTATAGATTTACGAGTTATTCTTTGCAAAATTAGAGATCTAGAAAAATGTGAGGTGTACAGAGGAAGCTATAGAGGTTTTTTTTGTTTTTTGGGGTATTTTTATTTATGGCTGCATCGGGTCTTTGTTGCTGTGTGCGGACTTTCTCTAGTTGTGGCAAGCAGGGGCTACTCTTTGTTGTGTGCACGGGCTTCTCACTGCAGTGGCTTCTCTTGTTACGGAGCATGGGCTCTAGGCGCACGGGCTTCAGCAGTTATGGCACGTGGGCTCGGTAGTTGTGGCTCGCCGGCTTAGTTGCTCTGCGGCATGTGGGATCTTCCCAGACCAGGGCTCAAACCCGTGTCCCCCACATTGGCAGGTGGACTCCCAGCCACTGCGCCATCAGGGAAGCCCGCTGTAGAGTTTTAAGTTTACATAACTTAGTGACCTACTCTGTTCTCTCGGGGGGGGAAAAAAAAGAAAGAGGGTAATAGATACAACCATCCTTTTTCCAGGAGAACTCTCAGCTGGTGGGAGAAGGTTCATTGCCTTTTGCTTTTTTAATCAGTTTCTGTGAAAGGCACCACCACCCTTCTGGTCTGTCAGGCTTGAACCCTCAAAATAGCTTTGATTATTTTACCTGCTCTCTTCCTTCACATTCAGATTTCCTGTCAAGTCATGCAAACTCTAGCTCTAAAACCCTTTCTGTATCTGTCCCCTCTTTTTAATTCCTATGACAACCACTCCAGTTCAGCGTTTCTTCTTAGACAACTTAAAGTCTGCTAAGTAGTAGTCTCACTTCCTAATTGGTCTTTCCAACGTCTTGCTAGATTCATTTTTCTAAAACAACAAACTCTCACAGTGTCCCTCCCCTGCTCAGGATACACGATGGCTCCCCACCATTTGCTGGATTTACTATCTGCACTGCTGTCTGGCATTTGGGACTCTCCACCATACCCCATTCACTATTGTAAATATCCACATAAAAAGCTACAGGCAGCCAAATCCAGAGACTTAGCTCCTGAATTCCTGTACTTGACCCAACTACACTGCACTCCTTTCTCCTGACCTCCTTCATTACCAGTCTATGGGCTTATGTCTCCCTAAACCCCTCCATCTAGCATCCTGATTCTGGCATTTGTTGTTTCCTGGACAATGCCTCTGGGTCATCCTCCCATGTCAGTAGCATCCTCAGGACCCGCCCCATGGTACCTGCCTTCCCAGAAGTCACCTAAAAAGTCAGCTCCTGCTTTGTAAGTACATCCTGCTGCAAGCCATGTATTTACATGGCCTGTAGCTAAGTGTCTCAGCTGAAATGCAAAACAGGGCAATGCTCACACTCATCCCATGCCTTTGCTCACACTGTTCCGTTCACCTGAAACCCATTCTCTCTTATCTATTTATTTACTTACTGAATAAATTTAACTCATCTCCCAAGGCCCATCTCAATTTCTACATCCTCCAAGAAGTGTTGCCTGATGCTCTCAAATGACATGTGACCTCTCTGACTCCTAATGGGATCTTACTTGTGCCCCTCCCGTCGCTATCATATTATGAACCGATCATGTTTCTGCGCATGCCTTGGCTGCCTAGCATCCGTGGACGACTGAACCACAGGACTAGGTTTATAGTCCTTGTCTCCTCTAACCTTCACTGGCCCACACAGCGAGCACTGAAAATGGTTTGTTGTATCCAATGCCTCCTGACTCTGAGAATTCCGAATGTCATGTGGTCTACGTTCTGAATTATGGTGTTCTTGCTATCCACCAAAGAATTAGGATACACCTGAAAAAAAGGGTGGGCCGAGTACCTTTTCCATTTTATTTATAAAAAGGGAAAATGATAGATTCAGGGTAATGTCCTGTTCAGAGGTGGGCAGCAGCACAGCACAGTGGCTTGAGTTCCGGCTCTGGAGTCGGACTGCCTGGAATTGCCTAGAATCCTGACACGTACAACCCCAGACACCTCGGGCAAGTTAGCTCATCTCCCTAAACCTCAACTTTCTCATTAGTTAAACAAGCTGCTGTCAGAATTAAAACATAATCTATGTAACACATTGTGCCTGACACACAGCAGAGCTTAATAAATGCTCACTATTATTGTTCCTGTTAGTAGCATTGGGGCTAAGATGAATTCTTCTTGGATAGAAAAACTGGGAAATAATGCCTCATGGTCAAACGTTTTTATCCAAATCTTGAGGAGATTCTAAATAGCAGCTATGAAACAGAGAGCACTTCTCTGGCCAAATGTCCACTCAGGCAAGTTTGGAGGCAGGGTCTAAGTCAGCATAGCCTGCAGTGCCCGGGCATGGCTGTGCCCACCCAGTGGGAAGCCTTTGCCCACGGGAGCTACCAGAGGGTGGTGCGCTGGAAGACAAGCCCTTCTGGTCACGTACGCACAGCCTTCTCACCTAAAATCCCACATGCTCCACGGGGGTACTGGCCTAGCTGTGCGTATTACAGCAGCAACAGGCGGGGGGCTGACTCAAGGGAAAGAACATGGACTTAGAGCTGGCAGGCTCTGCTGAGTGTGACTCATGACTCAGTTCCACTTACTCTGTGCCTTCCTATGTTACTTCTCTGAGTCTCAGTTTCACATCTGTAAAATGGGGCGAAAATAACAATAGGACCAGCTGCTTTCACTACATCACAGGATTATCGCACGTATTCGTTCAGATAATGTTTGTCAAAGTGCTTTGTAAACCTTCTGGCACGACATGCATACATGGGTTAACTGGAAAACAAATACATTTCTCAAATCTGATATATAGATTCATAATACCGGAATGTAAAACAGATTTAAATTATCAGGGAGGTCCAGAATGAGTTCATAACATTTACAATTCTTAGTAAAAAACCCTCCCGTCTAGTTTGCCTTGAAAAGTCAACTTGTTCCCATTGTGTTTTCTTAGCCTGAGACGTACTCACAGTTGCCTGTGGACACAACACCCTCTGGGTGACTCTGTCATGCACAGCACATGAGGGGTGTTTACCTCCAGTGGGACACTTACCGAGACCTTTCATGGCCTTCCTCAGGGTCTGGGCATCTTCAGTGGCACTGAAGCCTGAAGCAGCTTTGACGGTGCCTCCCTTGGCTGCCTGAGTGCACAGAGAAAGATGGTGACTGAGAGGCACTTCTCACCAGCATGGCGCCATCTCACACAGCAAGTTTGCTGAGCACCCACCATGGGCCAGACACTCTTCCAGGTGCTGGGACACGGCAGTGACTGTGGGAGATGAGGCTCTTGCTCCCCTGGAGCTGATGTTCAAGTTCAGCAGGAAGCAGACAGTAAACGAGCCAACAAACAAATATTCCACCAGGCGGCCGGTGGTGAGAAGGGCTACAGGGCAGACAGAGAGGTCCTGGAGGGGCTGCTCTGAGGAGTGACATTCAGGCTGAGGTCTGAGTGACAGGAAACAGCTGACTGTGCAAAGATCAGGGGAAAGTGTTACAGGTAGAGGAAACAGCTGAGACAAAGGCACTGAGGCTGGAGCTGCCTTCTGGGGGAGGAGTGGGACAGAGGCCAGTGTGGCTTGAGTTGGTGGGCAAGCTGGGGAGTGGTAAGATAAGTTACACCGTTACCTACAAAGTAATCTTGTCTCCCCTGAAAGGGGAAAATCAAACCTGAATTCAGTCAAGCCTCTAAGGCCAAATACCAATTTATGGTAAATAGGAGAAAGAGGAAAGAGGAAAATGTTAACCCACCCCACAGGGCCGTAATCAGCACAATCCAGACTGTGAGAAACACTACTTGATGGACGATCTAGTTTCTTCAACAAATAAACTGCAAGGAGAATTAGAAAAGAGAGAGATGGAGGGACTTCCCTGGTGGCGCAGTGGTTAAGAATCCGCCTGTCAATGCAGGGGACACGGGTTCGAGTCCTGGTCCGGGAAGATCCTACATGCCGCGGAGCAACTAAGCCCCTGCGCCACAACTACTGAGCCTGCGCTCTGGGGCCCACGAGCCACAACTACTGAGCGCACGTGCCACAACTACTGAAGCCCACGCGCCTAGAGCCCGTGCTCTGCAACAAGAGAAGCCACTGCAATGAGAAGCCCGCGCACCGCAACGAAGAGTAGCCCCCGCTCGCCGCAACTAGAGAAAGCCCGCGTGCAGCAATGAAGACCCAATGCAGCCAAAAATAAATAAATTAAATTAAATAATTTCTTTTAAAAAAAAGAGAGAGAGAGAGAGAGATGGAGGGGAAATATAGCTTAAAAGAGATTAAAAATGCACATCAATAATCATAATGGGTGAACTTATTGGGATCCTGAATCAAACACTAAAAAAAAATGACATTTATGAGACAGCTGGCCATTGAACACTGACTTGATATTCGATGCCATTAAGCAACTAGTGTTAACGGTTTTAGGTATGATAATGGTATTGTGGTTATATTTTATTTTTTTAAGAGTTTGAATCTTATACACACTGAAAGAATTTATAGATGAGAGGATAAGATGTCTAGAATTTGCTTCAAAATAACGGGTTGGGGGAAGTAAGTGGAGGTAAAGAAGAAACAAGGCTGACCATGAGTTAATAATTACTGAGTTATTATTATGTAATATAATAGTTACTGACCATGAGTTAATAATAATTATAAGTACAAAGGGGTTCTTTTTAATATTTGGTCTACTTTTGTATGTGTTCACCTTTTTCCATAATAAAAACTTTAAAAATGAAAAAGAAAGAAAATCAGAGAGGTTTCAAGGGCAGAACAAGAACCTTCACAAGCCAGTGAGGAGTTTCTGTTTTATTCTAAATGCAGTAGGAGGCACTGGCAGGTTTTCAGCAAAGGGATGGCCGAGATGATCTGATTTACATGTTAAAAAGATCACTTGGGCTGCTGTAGGGAGATACAGAGACTAGTTGAGAATCTGGGCCATGATCCAGGGATATGATGGTAGACGAGGGTGAAACAGTAAAAATGGAAAGAGACAGACAGACTCAGCACATGTTTTGGAGCAAAGGCGGCAGAACTTGCCAATGGACTGATGTGGGAGGTGAGGAAAGAAAAGAAGCAAGTGTAACTCTAAATCTTTTTCCCTGAGCAGCCAAGCAGAGAGTGGCATCCTCTACCCAGATGGGGAATGCTGGAGGACTACCAGATTTGGGATGGCAGTGGGGAGTGGGATTTAGAAGTCCTATTTTCAAAATGTTAAGTTTGGGATGTCCATTAAACATCCAAGTGGAGTTGTCAAAAGGATGGTTGGTTATACAACGTAAATCTAGAGGGCAAGTCTAGAGTGATAAATTCAGGACACATCAGCGTTTGGATGGTATTGGACGAAATGACCTAGGGAGAAAGTGAAGAACAGGGGTCCTAGGACAAGCCTGGGCCTCTCCAGCAGAGAAGGACCGGAATGGATAACCAAGAAGGACTGGTCCTTGATGTATAAAGAAAACCAGGACTGTGTGTTGTCCAGAGGCTGAGGAAGGAGGAAGATGTCAGTGCCTGCTAAGGTAGGTGTGAGTAGAGGACACAGAAGGGATGGTCAGATTGGGCAACACGGAAGGTCCTGGTGATCCTGACAAAGGCTTCTGCAGTGGAATGGAGGGGACAGAAGCCTGACCAAGTGGCAGAGGGAAGGATGGGAAGTCACGAGGAGGAGACGGCAGTCTAGACACTGGAGATGAGGATTAGCATCACCGGAAACGACCAGCATGCCTTAAAGTGAGAAATACTCTGATGCATACAAGGGACAAAAAGTTAGTGAATCTGGGCTTCCCTGGTGGCGCAGTGGCTGAGAGTCCGCCTGCCGATGCAGGGGACACGGGTTCGTGCCCTGGTCCGGGAAGATACCACATGCCGCAGAGCGGCTGGGCCCGTGAGCCATGGCCGCTGAGCCTGCGCGTCCGGAGCCTGTGCTCTGCAGCGGGAGAGACCACAACAGTGAGAGGCCCGCGTAACACAAAAAAGCAAAAAACCAAACCAAACAAACAAAAAAAAAGTTAGTGAATCAGACCCTCTGCATATACAGACTACAAATTAAAAACATCAACAAGTAAAACATGGGTTAGTAACCAGTAGGTACCATTCAGTTGACTTATGATTTAGAGATAATGTACTGATTAAGATCGAGGTGCCCTGAGTATTTCTAATTATTTACTAATTTATTAATGTTATTTAGGTACGTGAGGCAGCAAAGAGAAACATAATTCAATACAAAAGATAAACAAATAGATGAAGAAGTTCAGTGACAGGCCACAAAGCATAGAAAATTACAGTAAAGAAGGGGGTAGAAAGGAAACGGAAACAGAGACCTTAAAGGCCTGTGTAATTATTCGACATGAGCCACAGATTTCTCTGTCTAGAAGCCAAACAAGAGGAAACTGTAATCAATAATGAGATTCACAGTGTCCATAAAAGGCAAAGAGATCAATTGCACCGAATTGCATCCCCAAAGAAAGATATGTTGAAGTCCTAACCCCCAGTACCTCAGAATGTGCCCTTGTTTGGAAATACTGTCATTACAATGAATTAATTAATTGTAATTAATTAAAGCAAGATGAGGAAGCCGCTAATTCAACATGACTGGTGTCCTTAGAAAACAGCACGTGAAGACAAAGACACTCAGGGAGAACACCACATGATAATGTGTTGTTGACTCCAATGTCTGTCAAAAAGTGCTTAAGATTGCTAGCAAACCACCAGAAGCTAGAAAGAGACAAGGAAGAATTCCCCTACGGATTTCAGAGGGACCATGGCCCTGCCAACATCTTGATTTTGGATTTCTAGCCTCCAGAAATACAAGACAACATATTTCTGTTATTTTAAACCACCCAGTTTGCGGCGCTTTGTTACGGCAGTCTCAGGAAATTAATGCAGGCATTCTACTTGTTTTCTTCTACTGTATATCTGTAGTAATAAGCAAGCTGTGATTTGCTGTCAGCATTTCAAATGGCCTAGCTCAGCCCTTGACCCCTCCAAGACAGCTTTCTGAGTCAAATGTCTCCCAATGTTCTTCTGGAACTCCAGTGTTGAAAAAATTTTGGATGGTACTTAAACACTGCATTTGACTTTTAAAGCAAATTGCATTGCTGAGGGACACTAGTATGGGATTAAAATTAATATCTAACAAGATGAATCGATAGAGAAATGTGCAAAGATAATACAGCTTATCTATCAGCATCTTTTTTCCAGAACAAGATAAGCCCGGAAAATTGGTTCCTGTTAGCTCTAAGTATCCATATCGACTAAATTCCAGGGAATAATGTATCATTATCTGTTCCAGGAAGGCAGGGGATTCCACCCCAGGAAGGCTTCTTGTGGCAGCAGGCAAAGGAAACAGGCAGAGGATGTAGGGAAGAATGATGAAAACAAATAGCTAGAAATCAGTGATACATCACAATCAATGAAATGTCATTCAGTTATTAAAATAATAAATAATGATGAAGATAAATGTCAAAAGATGGGAATACGATATGATGAAATATTTAGCAATGAAAAGGAACAGAGGAACAAACTGCTGATACAGCATCAGGGATGGACTGCAAAAAATATAATGCTGACAATAAAAGAGCACACGCTCTATGATTCCATTTATAGGATGTTCTCGAACAGGCAAAACTAATCTATGGTGAAAACAATCAGAACAATGGTTCCATTTCTGGAGTGGAGTGGAGAGCAGGGTGGGGACTGATCTGGAAGGGGCATAGAGGAACTTCCTGGAGCGATGAAATGTTCTATCTTGATAAGAGGGGTAGGTCACACGATACATACCTTTGTCAAAACTCATCTACCAGTAACCTTAAGAGCTGTGCATTTCATTGTATGTAAATTATACCTCTAAAATTTTTTGGTAAATATTTGAATACAATGGCTTTTAAAACATATTTTCCTTTTAGAAATGTGTCATATGGTCATTGTAGAGATTTGGAAAAAATTTTTTTTTAAGAATTAAGAAGAAAATCTCGGGGGTAGGGGGAGGGATAAATTAGGAGACTGGGCTTAACATATACAAACTACTATGTATAAAATAGATAACCAACAAGGACCTAATGTATAGCACAGGGAACTATACTCAATATTATGTAATAACCTAGAAGGGAAAAGAACTTGAAAAAGAATATATACATAATATATATATAACTGAATTGCTATGCTGTACACCTGAAATTTACATATTGTAAATCAACTATACTTCAATAAAAAATTTTTAAATAATTAAGAAGAAAAATACAACACCCATAACTCCACCATCGAGAGTAAATAATTTTAATATGCTATAAGATGTAAAATAAACGTGTTAGCATAGCAAAGACTAGAGTGAATACATTAACTGTTCTTTACGTTCTTATTACTACTATTTCAAAACCACTGTCATACAAGTAGGGTCTAAAATAAAGTGATGAAAAATAACTGGGAATTATAACATTGTGATTATATTGTATGGTTTTCCTTTCCTTTAAAGAAGCCCTTTATCTGTCCAATAAATAACAGTCATAATGGAAAAACAGGTTCTAGGAGGAAAGATGAGAGCAACTGAGGTAATTTTCCTCAGTGGAAAGCTCACTAAAGGGTCACTTGGTTAGTGTCTTCACATGTAGAAAGGCTGCGAGCTTGTTCAGAACAGGAAGACTGTCCCATTAATTATGGGTCCCCAGAGCCAAAAACCATGCACAAAGTAGGGGCACTGTAAACATCTCTGAATAAATGTTGTACATGTCCAGGGAGAACCCATCAAGAACAAATGGATTTTAAAGGACAGCGTAAGAGATTTGGTGCAGACACGAGTAAGCCCTTGACTGTCAGAGATGATGAAGAAAATTCTAGAATGTCTAATGTTAAAAAAAGATGTTAAGAGTATATTACTCTTTGTTCAGGATAGTTTACACATCCATCTTTCTAAAGGGAAGTGTGTAGAGTTGGCGGAATGTCTAGTTCCTCTCCAAGTATGAGATTCTACTTCTATTATTTCTTCCTAGAAGACCAGGGATCAAGCATCACCTGCCTATTCAGAAACTTTATTTGGGCAGGAGAAGGAGAGCAGGTGGCCAGCCTCAGGTACAGCCATGTTTGTAGCTGAAAGGCTCAGCTTCCACAGCAGCAGTGAGCTTTATGGAACTCTCAAAGGGATCCAGTTCCCTGCCTGTCCCTGAGATCAGGTAACCAAGCTCTGAGGAGTCCAGTCACAGCCAACAGCGGGAGGCAGATGACAAGTGTTTCTTAGCTGATGAGCCTGAAATGATGGGGTTACACAAAGTGTGGACAGCGGTCATCTCCTAGTGGAGGAAGCTGCGGGATTTTGAGTTTTTCCTTTTTATTTGCCTACAATTTCTAAAATGAACATGTAGTGTTTCTGCAGAGAGAAAACTATAACTTGTTTCTGTATCTCAGGATGTTAGAAGGATTCAAAGGAGTCCCTCTTTGAATGAATTTTCAGGGTCAGGTTACTCACCACCCCTGAAAGAAGTTAAAATGGTGTTTTCGAAAAAAGAAACTGCCTTTCCATTTCCTCGTCCCTCTCCTCTGATGAGCAAACAACCCTTTGTATAAGGCAACAGTCCCTGAGTACACATCCTGTACCTGTCTGCAGCTGGCACCAGGGAGGGTGAGGCACGTCTCCAACTTACCATGACTTTTACTATGTCAGGATCAGAGTTCAGTCAGCCAAGCAGAAGTTTCTCTGTGATAAAAGCAGAAGGGACATTACTGTGATAAGAGAAGTGTCATTAAAATCATTAATCAGGATGACGTACAATTTGCACAAAGTTAAGGCACAGGGAAATAACACCCAATTTCATCAAAAGGCCAGCTACTGATTAGCCAAAGAGACAAGGGCCAGGCTAATCATTAGAGAGAAACTGTTCTAAGGGGCGAGTTAATTACGCCAACAAAATACTGTCCTACCTGTTCTTCTGTTTGGAGATAACACATTACAGAAATGATTCCTCTTGCTTAGCTAGGGTGAGGTACATTGCTTGTACTCAAGCCAAACCTAGATTCTGAACTGGAAGCTCTAGTGGATCAGAAGAGGTGCCTCTCGGAGAGAAAAGAGAATCCGACTGCAACAGGGAAAGCACTGCACTCCAGCCTTTACCCTAAATGAGGGAGTGTGTGTGTGTGCGCGCGCGCATTTGTGTATAATGACAGGCCACTGGCCCAACCAACATTAGACTTTTCATTTCCCAATGACCACTTTCACTGCCACCATCTCAGGACTTAAAGGTGCTTCTTCCCTTTAAGCTGCAGCCTTACACGCTCAGCTTGGCCCTTAGTTCTCTTCAACACCCCCTCCTTCAGCAAGAAGCCTGGAGCCATCACTCATTTATTCAGTCGTTTAGAATGCAAGAAATGTCTTTATTGAAGGCAGGCCTCTGAGGAGCAGGCCAACTGGCTTCCTGTTTCCACATTCAGGTCTTATGGAAAAGGCTCCTTTCCTGAGCATTTAGTTAGATGCTTGATACTCAAAGAATCATCCCAGAACCAGAAGCATGGGCATCACGTTGGAGCTTCTTAAAAGTGCAGAATCCCAGGGCTTCCCTGGTGGCGCAGTGGTTGAGAATCTGCCTGCTAATGCAGGGGACACAGGTCCGAGCCCTGGTCTGGGAGGATCCCACATGCCGCGGAGCAACTAGGCTCGTGAGCCACAACTACTGAGCCTGCGCGTCTGGAGCCTGTGCTCCGCAACGAGAGAGGCCGTGATAGCGAGAGGCCCGCGCACCGCGATGAAGAGTGGCCCCCGCTCGCCGCAACTAGAGAAAGTCCTGAGAAAGTCCTCGCACAGAAACGAAGACCCAACACAGCCAAAAATAAATAAATAAAAAAGATTTAAAAAATAAATTCAAAAAATTTTTACAAAGTGCAGAATCCCAGGCCGCCACTCCAGACCTACTGCCAAAATATGCGTTTTAACAAGATTCCCTGAATATCTGTCCACACAGTGGTTTGAAAAGCACTGGCCTAGATAACCCTGCCAGGCAGCCCTTTTCAATCATTCTCCCAGAATAACTACATCCTTCTTGCCCCACTTTATCACCAACTGAGTTATGTTTGGCCACGTTCATTCTTCATCTTCCACTTTCTGAGGTTTAGCTCATTCTTCCTTGTTTCCCATCACTCGCTACAGACTTATCTCCTATGACCTAGGGGTCAATCCCTTCCTACGGGGAATGTCCACTGGCTCTGGGGCACAGCCGGAGCAAAGGTGCAGAGGTGGGAATGAGCAGTGGCTTCAGGGACAAGAAGGTGACGAGGCTGCTGGAGCAGAGGGCTCCTTACAGGGAAGGCTCAGAGATACGGGTGGAAAAGCAGGTGGGGAACTGATTACCAAGGGCCCTGTACGTGCACCTGAGGAGTCTGACTTACACTGTAGGAATGGGAAAACAGTGAAAAGGTTTGGGTTTTGCAGAGAAATGATGTAAGACAAAATATACTTCAGCAAGTTACTATACTAGAGGGTAGACTAGAGTCAGAGACAAGGGGTCAGGAAGGCTCGAGGTATTAGTACAGGAACAAAGATCTGCACTAAAACAGAGGCAAAGATCTGGGTAGGATGTGGCCCCTGGAATAGGATATACACATGAGATATTTGGAAGGAAGACTTTATTGGATTTAGTGGCTCCTAAACTATATGGATTTATTCATTCAATCACTAAATATTCATAACACACCTCTATATCCCAGACACTGTTCTAGTTGATAGAGATAATACAGTGAATAAGACAAAGAACCTGCCTTCATGGAGCTTACAATGTACCAGGAAAGACAGACAACAAACAAACAAATGAATACATAAGACAATTTCAGATACCAGTAAGATGAAGATATAACAGGATAATGGTATAGAAGAGGGATTGGCAAACTTCAGCTCAGGGGCCAAATTCTATCTTTCTACAGTCTACAAGCTAAGAATGGTTTTTTACATTTTCAACAGTTGATCAAAAGGATAATATTTTATGACACATTAAATTATATAAAATTCAAATTTCAGTGGTGGCTTGAGCAAAGCTTTCTGGAAATACTGAGAGTCATTATTCAATGAACTAGAAATGTTTTACTAAAGGAAAAAACTGTATCACACTTGAACACAGGGTGCTTTTAGCCAGACAATTTATTTTAAAACTTGGACAGCACACAGCATAAGTCCATTTATATAAAGACAGCTGTTGTATATTTATTATTTACTAGTACCAACTGAGTTCCTAAATAGATTTTAGAAATGAATGCAGTAAAAGGCACCCTTTGACTCTTTCATTAGATGTCAGGTAATACGTGTAAAGTGAACCCACACACATGCTTACTAGCACAGTATCTGGCACCTCAATAACTCTTGGCAAGTATGGGGGAAGGAATCGAACACCCCCCTCTCCCAATAGAGAATTGCTGTAGGCCTCTTCTTAATTGCGCAGAATAATCAGCCTCCAGAGGATGAAAGGCCCTTCTACCTGAAACTCCATCCCTAAAAGGCCACCCGCACGTCCGCAGGCCTGCAGAGCCAAGGATTCTTTATAGGAATCCTCTTCTGCCTCAGCCTCCTTGATCCATTTGCTCTTTCTCTCGGAAGGCCAGCCTACAGTCACATAAACTGACCAGTGTGATCGAGTTCACAACGACTCAGACTTTGTATTGGGGTTGTACAAGCTCCTTTGTGGCTCACAAGGGGGCAAATAATTAGCAACTTGCCTCAGTCTTTACATCTGTGAAATGCAGACACACTCAGTCTTGGGTGTCACTCAAATGACCTTAAAAGCATCAGGACACTTCAAGATGGAAAGATGAAGGCTGAAGGGACCATATGTTTGCGATGCCTTTTAAAAAAAAAACTATGGGTTATGCAGTGGGTGGGAAACTGCATCTTCTTTATAATATGGGAACTCCTCACCTAGGGCTCAGGATAGGATTCCTGAAGATTTTAGGACATAGTTTTAGAGCAACTGAAAGAAAGCTGGGAACTAAATGTAAGAGACTTATCCCAATGGCAGTTACATAAGGGAATAATAAGTTATAAATAAGTTCAACCTATTTCAAGTAAGATTACATACACTTTCAGAAATAATTTATGATGAATTCATAAAGAAAAATTAGGTATGTCGAGAACACATCCCTACTGTTTTCCTCTAGTATGTCCAGAAGGATAATAATTGCACTACCCTGCATTCTGCCCTATTGTATCACTGCCCGAAACTGGCAAGCCAGGTACTGACTCAAGCATAAAGTTTCTCCTGTCCTTACGGCAGACTGCAGGTATGCGAACAAGGCCCTGACTCCTGCTAATATTTCAGTAGGCCATATAGGCAGCAGTGTGGTGCATTCCTCCCCACTCACCCAGAATTTGGAAAGCAGGCAAATTAGACTCACTAGTAAAATCAGTAAATAATCATCAAAACAAAGATATGCAAACTCATCTCAAGGAGAAAGAATGGCTTCCGAGATGAAGCTAGCTTGCTGAAGGGTATTAAGACATATTTAAAGAAAAATTGTGTCCATCAACAATGCAAGCTCAACCCAAAACCATCAGAGAAGAGTACTTTGAAATATTTATCAAAACCCTGGCCTCAAGAAAGGGTGGCTTGGCCCCACGATCAATGGTTCAGGTGCCAGACATTTCCCCACTATGAAGATGAATTTAAAACTCTTTGTTTTGATTCCTTGGGTGCCAAGCAACCTCTGGACTAGAGTTTGGCTTCCCATGTGGACCTGTCTACAAAGCACTGGAGTCTGAGGATTTTTGTCTAAGTAACAGTTATATTTCTCAACATAAATAAATTAGCGTGTGCAAGCATGTGAGTGCATATGTGGGATAAGCCTATAAATATGAACCCGTCCCTGAGAGGTGAACCCCTTCCTGATGTGCTAACAAATACAATTTCTCTGGTACTGCTGGATGCGGCACCATGATGAATTCACCCCAGTACCACATGCTCTCCTTGAGACCCCAACATAACTTGGCAGCCTCCGTTCAAATTCATAACATTGACTCACATGCCAGGACAGGCAACCTCCACCTTCATTGTGAAGGGATCTGATGTCCTTGTGACACATTCTTACTGAATCCTTCTCCTCCCTGGAAGATCACATGTGAGTGAGTCATTCACCATTTTTCTTTGGTACATGGTTTCATTTTACATCCCGCAGGATGACAAATTTAAACATTTAGTCTGTAGATCTGTGGAGTGCGAGTGGGCCCCACCCAGGCACTAAAGGTTTTTAAAACTGTCTATGAAATGGGAACATGAAAGCAACTCTTTTTCCTTGGAACTCAGATTCTTCTAAAGGTAAAGGATGGACTTCCCTGGTGGCACAGTGGGTAAGAAGACTCTGCGCTCCCAATGCAGGGTGCCTGGGTTTGATCCCTGGTCAGGGAACTAGATCTCACATGCATGCCGCAACGAAGAGTTCTCATGGCACAACTAAGGAGCACACGTGCCGCAACTAAGGAGCCTGCCTGCCACAACTAAGACCCGGCGCAACCAAATAAATAAATAAATAAATAATAAAAACAAAGGAAATTTTGTTGCCGGGATGGCGTTTTCATTTTCAAACATTTAATCCAAGGCAAAGTGTGCAAAGCTAAATGAATGGAAGGTTGGAAACCTATTTGTTAAGCAATTACAGGGAAGAATCTATTCCGACTCATCATCTGGCAAGTAACTTATTAACAGTCTTTTGTCCAAATTTTAGCCACTTATTCATAGCATTGTTGGAAACAGTAATAATAATTTCAATCCACAAATAATTAAAAAACACAGGTTTTACATATAATTTAAAACATCCCCACTCCTTCTCTACCATTCCTACATCATGCCAAAGTCTATTAAAGTTTTCTACTCTGATTCCTTTGTCCAAAAGGCAGGGAGAAGGAGGGAAGGAACATTTATTAAACACTCCTCTACATGATCTTAATCTACCCAGTAACCTTTGGAATCATGATATTATCTCCACTTTACAAACCAACTGGGTGATATAATAATGAAAGCTGGCTACGGTGAGTTCTATATTGTATCAAGAGATAAGATTAGAAAAATAAAAAGAGCAATGAGGTGGCTTTAATGATTGCTGGAGAGCTGGCTGGGCCCTGCACTCTTAGTTCAATGCTTGCTTTGCTACATGTCCTTTCTACTTCACATAATACCTCAGTGTCCCCTCCCCAGGCACAAGCTTCAAGCAGGGCACAAATCAACGCATATTCTAATAACTTTTATAAGTGTTTCTCTGGGTACTGTATTCAGCTTCCATAATATAAGGCTTCAAATTTTCCTAAGTAATTTTCTTTCATTATCTGAATGACTCCAAATGCTACCTGTGGACTGGAGATCTTTGGAATTCTGGTTGGCTGTTTTTTTTGTTGGTGGTGGTGTTTTTAAATTATTCTGCCTTTTAACTGCAGACAAACTTCCCCTTGTCCTCTCAGGCTAGTGACCGTAGAAACAAGAAGCTGATGCACTGGTAACACCAATTATTGCTCTCAATCATGGAACTGATAGGATAGTTTCACTGATGTTTCACGCTCATTCATTCAACAAATATGATCTGAATGCCTGCCCCAGGCTAGGTACCATGCTAGGTGCTAAAAGGCACACCTTCATCACCCCGTCTATTCCCTTCATAAAGAAAATTATCCCCTGTGCCTTGTCTGTTCAAGAGTAGCCTATGAGTAAAAAAAAATCCTGCAGGTGGTTGGCAAGAACTCTGCTGAACTTCCTTCCCATTGCAAGGACTCTACAACCTTTCTGAAGGCTCATCTCCTAGCCTTTAATCTCCTCCTTCTGGTCCTGGGGCTCACTCCGCCGTGCGACAGCCTCTGCCACTGCTCAGCATCAGGAATGCTGGCCTTGTATTCCTTGTCATGTGTGCTGGAGCTGGAGGGACTTTATTTTTAAATAAATATTTATTGACCATTTAGTTATACTGTGCGCCTGGGTCCTTTATCAATACTCTATCTTTTCGCCTTCTCATTGTACAGTGAACTGGGCATGATAACTTAAATTTTAGAAAAGTTAAGCATGATGCCCAAAGTCACTCATGTAGCAGGTGGTAGGAGCTGTGTTTTCAGTCACAGCCATGACCCTAGAGACCTTTATACTATACCACGTTAAATGCAGGCATGTGTACACACGTGTACCGTTATGCATTAGGGCAGGCGTAATGCTAGAAGCTTTTAGAGTAATAATGGAATCAAAACTTTAAATTGTCACTTCTTTTGCTGAGCTAAATACTTTCTTCTTCATGTCTTTAACAAGCTGGATGCAAAACAAAACAACAACAAAAACATTCCTCTCCCAGACTTATCCATTGGAAACTAGACCACACTTTGACTGGCAGACAGCTCCCAGTCAACAGTGTTGATTACAAGACTGTTGGCTATTTGAAGAGACCATGTTTCTAACCCCACACGCCCCTGCCCTAGTTCAGCCGTCCAGCCTTTCCAGTGGGAGAACAAGGCAACATGGCTCTGTGACAGTGTCTCTTGGAGCTGACATGTGGCCAGAGTTGTGCCATTTCCAGCTGAGAGGGACATAAGGAGTGCATCCAGGCGCATTCTGTGCTTCTCCCCCCCCATAACAGGGCCCAGAATCCTGTACTCAGTGCAGGGGTTCCAACCACAATATGAAAGTACCCCAAGTGCAGCCTGCTTCAGACTGACTGATGCATCACACCCTTGGGATAGTTTGAGTCCAGTGTCAAAGGTTTAAAATAATGGACCCATTTGGTTATGTTTATCCTAATGTCAGCAATATTTAGACTCTCCAGTGTACACGAGTAGGGAGAGAAAGAAGGAATGCTAGAAATAGCTCTTCCGGCTTATGCTACGAACCGATAACAGCACGGGCTTTCATTCAAAGTCTAACATGGGTTTGGCGCAGCTCTGACATGTTTTCCCAAGCCCCAGATGCCAGTTTACTTACGCTATTAGAGGTAGTGCCCCTCCAGAATTAAATCACAACTATTCTTTTGATCTCCCAGAGTTGATTTTTCCCCCATTTCAGATCAAAACGTCTAGCAAACCACAGGTGAGAGAGCAATCCAAGGCCATGATGTAAGTACACAAAGAAAGAGGGAGTAGAAATGGAGCGGAAATGCCTGCCCCAGAAAGAGCTCATTTCCACCAGTGCTGGATTTTAAGGGTAGAGAAGGCTACAGAGAGCACCCAGCCCACCCCTTCATGTAGACATGAGATCCCCTGTCTACAGGTAAGTGGTGGGTTTGCCTCTGGGTAACATGCGTGGTAATAACGTGTTGGATTCATTCACTGACCCAAGGTCTGGCAGGTGCTGGCAGCATGGGTGGGACAGGTTCACACTAGTACAGGAGAATCCGTGCCGTCCTTATGATGGGAAACACCCACGGGAAGGTCCAAATCTGAGGGTGGTGCAGCCAACGCCACAGTCCAACTGGGGTTTATTTCTCACCCACATAGGAGAATATATTCTCCACCCTGAAGTAGGCAGAGATTTCTTAGATAGGACACAAAAAAGTACTAGCCATAAAAGCCAATATTGACAAGATTCATCAAAATAAAAAAGGTTTGCTCAATAAAAGACACTATTAAGAAAATGAACAGAAGAGCCATAGATTGGGGAAAAATATTCACTGCACATACATCTGACAAAGGACTTGAATCAAGAGTATATAAAGAACTAAAAATCATAACACAAGGATGAACAAGGCAATTTTTTAAATGGGCAAAAGGCTTGAACAGACACTTCACAAAAGATATATGAATAATCAGTAAGTATATGAAAACATGCTTGTTATTGGTTATGCAGAAAATACAAATTAAAACCACAATGAGATACCATTTCACATCCCCTAAAATGGTGAAAAAAAAGGGGGGGCGGCTTCCCTGGTGGCGCGGTGGTTGAGAGTCCGCCTGCCGATGCAGGGGATGCGGGTTCGTGCCCCGGGCCGGGAAGATCCCACATGCCGCGGAGCGGCTGGTCCCGTGAGCCATGGCCGCTGAGCCTGCGCGTCCGGAGCCTGTGCTCCGCAACGGGAGAGGCCAAAACAGTGAGAGGCCTGCGTACCGCAAAAAAAAAAACAAAAACGGAAAACAAAAACTGGACATCATTAAATGTTAGAGAAGATATAGAGCAACTGAAACTTTCAAACACTGTGAACTTGAGAGAACTATTCGGCAGTTTAAAATAAGGTTAAAGATGAATCTACCCTTTGACTCAGGATTCCATCTCTTATTTACCCAAGATAAGTGAAAACCCATATCCACAAAAACACTTGGGCAAGAGTGTTCCCATGAGCCCTGTTCACAACTGCTCCAAACTGGAGACAGCTCAAACTGGAGACAGCTCAGTATTCAACAAATTGCAGAATATTCATGCAATGGAATACTATTCAGTAAACTACTGACATAGTGATAACATGGATGAATCTAAAATATTATTCTGAGTGAATGAAGCCAAATAAAGTGTTTATATGATATTTATATGAAATTCTAGAAAAAACAAAGCTAATGTATAATGCCAGAAAGCAAAAAATGGTTGCCTAGGGTCAGGGGTGGGCGGGTGGTGGTGAGGTGGAGGGGATATACCTGCCCAGGAGCATGAGGAAAGGAACTTTAGGGGGTGACTGAAATGATCCTTATCTTGACTGGGGCAGTGGTACCCAGCTGTATACATTTGTCAAAACTCATTGAACTCACCTCACACCCATTAGGATAGCTACTACTAAAACAAAACAAAATGGGACTTCCCTGGCAGCCCAATGGTTAAGACTCTGAGCTTCCACTGCAGGGGGCACAGGTTCGATCCCTGTCAGGGAACTAAGATCCCACATGGTGCGGCCAAAAAACAGAAACAAAAACAAAAACAAAACAAAACAGAAAATAACAAGTGTCAGTGAAGATGTGGAGAAACCGGATCCCTTGTGTACTGCTGGCAGGAGTGTAATATAGTACAGCCACTTTGGAAAACAGCATGGTGGTTCCTTGAAAAGTTAAAAATAGAGTAATTACTATGTTATCCAGCAATTCCACTTATGGGTATATGTATTCTAGGTATATACAATCTGGAGAGATATATATATATATATGTATGTATGTATCTTTCAAAAACATTGAAAGCAGGGACTGAAAGAGATATTTGTATATCCATGTTCACAGCAGCACTATTCAAAATAGCCAAAAGATGGAAGCAACCCATGTGTCAACTGACAGATGAATGGATAAACACAATGTGGTACATACACACAATGGAATACTATTCAGCCTTAAAAAGAAAGGAAATTTGACATGTGCCACAACATGGATGGACCTTGAGGATATTACACTAAGTGAAATAAGCCAGACACATAAAGATCAAAACTGTATGATTCCACTTATATTAGGTCCTTAGTCAAACTCATAAAACAGGAGGTAGAATGGTAGTGCCAGGGGGTGAGAGAAAGGGAGGAAAAGGAGTTACAGTTTAGCAGGTACAGAGTTGCAGTTCCGCAAGATGAAAAGAGTGGTGGTGATAGTCGCAAAACAATGTAAATGCGTTGAACGCCACTAAGCTGAACCCCTAAAAATAGTTAGGATGGTAAATTCTACCTTACGTGTATTTTACCACAATTTTTTTAAAATAATTTTTTTCCAATAAAAATTGAATTTTATTTTATTTTTTTATACAGCAGGTTCTTATTAGTTATCTATTTTATACATATTAGTGTATATAGGTCAATCCCCATCTCCCAATTCATCCCACTGCTGCCCCACCCCGCTTTCCCTGCTTGATATGCATACATTTATTCTCTGCGTCTGTGTCTCTATTTCTGTCCTGCAAACTGGTTCATCTGTACCACTTTTCTAGGTTCCACATATATGCATTAATATACGATATTTGTTTTTCTCTTTCTGTCTTACTTCACTCTGTATGACAGTCTCTAGATCCATCCACGTCTCTACAAATGACCCAATTTCATCTCTTTTTATGGCTGAGTAATATTCCATTGTATATATGCACCACATCTTCTTTATCTTACGTGCATTTTACCACAATTTTTAAAAAATAATTTTTTAAAAAATAAAAAAAAACCTCCTTGAACTAAGCACTTAAGATCTGTGCATTTTTTTGTATGTAAATTACACTTCAATAAGATAATAAACATGTCTACAGCCGAAAGTATATGATTAAGATAACACACACCTATACAGCTTTGTAGGCTGACAGTGGCCTCTCAGGGGAAGCCTGCTGCTGTTCTCTTTCACTTAGCAATACCCACTCAAAGGCAAAGTCCAACTCAGTGGAATCCAAAAATCCATACAGCTTTTGCACAGCATCACGGGTAAAACCATGGCTCCTCAGGGATAACAACTATTCAAAGAGAAAAATCTGTTCAGCATAGTTAAGCTTTGCCCCAGGTTACACTGTTTTCCCGATCCATTTTCCGAGTTATTTTAGAATTAGAGGCCCTCAAGGTAATGTGAAAGGTCACTTAATTCCATGTTCCCCTTCAGAAATACCATAAGTAAACTATTCCAGGCAAGTAAGACTCTAAGACAGGAACCCCACTAGCTGTTCACCTAGGATGATCACAAAGCTACTCGTGCTGATCTCCAGTTCTTGTCTCTCCTATCACCAGAGCTTCTGTATGTCCATCTGCACCTGGGTTACCTGGACCCCTCCTTATGAATCACAAACAACAGGCCGCATATTTTGAGACCCAAATTTCAAGGTTGACCAGTACTCTTGATCTCCTGTCTTGTCTCAGCCATCATAAGTCTTAGGGGTAAACAAGGGGAGCGCCTCATCAGAAAAAAGAACCCTGAATCTAACATCTGGCCTTTCTCTTATAATCTTTCCCAGAGAAACTAAAATCCACTCCATCGTTCTTTACAAAATCCTTGTGATGCAGGAAGGGAGGAGACAGACAGGGCCGAATGAGAAACTATAGTACTGGAGGGGAGTGATCGGTAAAGAGGCGGTGAGAAAGTCTGACGCGGCCAGGCGTCCTCCTGTCCTGCTAGGGTTTGTTTGCCTGTAGGTAGGAAAACAGTTATTATGCAGCCCAGGCCTTTCCTTACCAATACCACCGCTTCTGTTCGCCACGAGGGAAGAAAACACTCTTCCTAAACAAACGGGAAAAGCAACTAGGTTTTCCTTCACAGATTTACACTGCTTCAACCTTGGAGATCTGGAAGCGAGCAGAGAATGAACACTGCTCTCTTAAATGTCACATATTCTTCGGGCACCTCCACGCCCTGCAAATATGCGAGATCTAGCTCTGTGGGCAGTTCCACTCCCCCCTGGATCAGACACTCCCTCAGTGGGCCAGCGCAGGGTTCTATTTCCAAATCTTTCCAGAGTTCAAGCTGACTCTGAAAGAAGAATACAAAAACAGAACTGTTAAGATTCTCCCACAGTGGATGTCTGATTCACACAGGGAACTTGCTATTTCTGATGCCGCCTCTCCCAGTTTTTTCATTAAAAACCTCACGAAGCGGGGGCGGTGGTGGGATGAATTGGGAGATTGGGATTGACATATATACACTAATATGTATAAAATAGGTAACTAATAAGAACCTGCTGTATTAAAAAAATTAAATTAAATTAAAAAAAAAAAAAAACTCATGAAGGCACGGGGAGGCAATGGAAGAAACTCCGTGACAAAACCCAAAGCTCTAGGACTGACATGAGACAATGTCAGAAGCTGAGAGGAACTGAAACTAACTTGAGGCAGATCGAGTGAGTGTGTGTGTGTGTGTGTGTGTGTGTGTGTGTGTGTGTGAGACAGAGAGAGAGAGAGAGAGAGAGAGAGGGAGATAGTGGGGAGACGGGTTACACACCTCCATCAGCTGTCTGATGTGGGGATCCCTCCAGAAAACCCCAGCCCAGCCCAGCCCAGCCACCCGAGTTGAGAAGCTGTGAGGTGGACCCTTAACTCATCCTACTCATCCCCAAACCAGACAAGAGGCAGAGTAGAGGCAGGGAAAGGTGAACAGTGAAAAAAACCCTGGTGGAAATGCATCATTTATATATCAGAGAACCGGGCATTGGGGGTAGGAAAAGATGCTACCTTGGAGAGGCAGAAAAGAAACAAAGAGAAAACAAGCTAGAGGTGGGAATTCGATCAGGCACTGTACAAACAACCTTCTCTCCTGCTTAAAGCTGATGCCGGGCTTCTCTGGTGGCGCAGTGGTTAAGAATCCACCTGCCAATGCAGGGGACACAGGTTCGAGCCCTGGTCCGGGAAGATCCTACATGCCGCGGAGCAACTAAGCCCGTGCGCCACAACTACTGAGCCTGAGCTCTAGACCCTGCGAGCCCCAACTAATGAAACCTGTGTGCCACAACTATTGAAGCCCGCGCGCCTAGAGCCTGTGCTCCGCAACAAGAGAAGCCACCGCAATGAGAAGCCTGAGCACTGCAACAAAGAGTAGCCCCCGCTCTCAGCAACTAGAGAAAACCTGGGTGCAAGCAAAGACACAATGCAGCCAATAAATAAATAAATAAATAAATAAAATGAATAAATAAATTAAAAAAAAAAAAAGCTGATGCCAACACAAAAAGGTGCACAGGATGGGACCAAAGTGTCCCATCCACCCTATCCTTGACAGACAGTCTATACCTGTGCCGTGCAATGCCATAGCCACAAGCCACAAGTGGTTATGAGTAACTGAAATGCAGCTAGTGTGACAGAGAAAATAACTTTAAATTTTGTTTAATTTTAATTAAGTTTAAAGTTTTAAATTGAGGCAGTATAAGATATTTTTCCATAACACACAGCTGCAATGTTTTGGTGGGGTCACATTTCACTTTAACCATTGCACTGTGCAGTGCGCATGTCAGGCACGTTGCATCTGTTCTAGTTTTACATCTAATCACACCGCCAATCCACTTGGTGTCAACGGATTGATTCACTTTGACTGATACTATCTATGGATTGATGCAACATTTTTAATGTGTTTATTTGAATATGTCTTGCAGACAGCATGAATTACAGCGATATCTATGTAAACTGTAATTTGTAATCACATTTAAATACTTATTTTAATTATAACATTTTCTAGTATGAAAAAATAGCTATGGACACATTTAAAAATTTTAAATGAAGGCAGCTTACTGATGTGGAATTGAGTGGAGAGGCAGAAGCATTATGACTGGCACAGTAAGGAAAAAGAGATTCAATTGGCATAAGAGTTAGTGAATTAACTGGGACAGGTGCAGTTTTAAAAGTGATATGCTGGGACTTCCCTAATGGTCCAGTGGGGAAGACTCTGCACTCCCAATGCAGGGGGCCTGGGTTCCATCCCTGGTCGGGGAATTAGATCCCACATGCTGTAACTGAAAAGACCCTGCATGCCACAACTAAAACCCAGCGCGGCCAAAATAAGTAAGTAAATAAATAAATATTTTTTAAAATAAAAAATAAATAAAAGTGATGTGCTTTTCATTTGAAAGTCAAATCAATTCTAAAAAAGATGAACCAGGTTTTTCAATGTGGATGCAAATATTAAAGGAAAATTATTTTTTGGTACTTAAGTTTTTTGGAAAACTTTTATGTATGGCTGAAATAATGTATGTGAATCTAAATGAAAACTAAATTTTATTAAATCTAAATGCAGATCAAGTATTTCTGATGAAACTTCAGCAATAGAATTCAGATGTCCTGTCAGTGTAAAATACACACTGGTTTGTTAAGACTTAGTACGAAAAGAATACTGTAGAATACCTCATTAATCATTTCTTACACTGATTATACATTGAAATGATAATACTTTGAATCTATTGGGTAAGATAATTGATATTATTAATTTCACCTGTATCTTTTTATTTTTTTAAATGTGACTACTAGATAATTCAAACTTAACATTTGTGGCTCACTTTATATTTCTATTACATACCTTGTGTAATAATTGTGAGAGCTATTTTTGAGCACTTATAATGTGTCAGACACTGTTCTAAACACTTGACGTGAATGATTATCTCAGATTATCTCTTTTAGATCTCACCAAGAAAGTTATTTATCTTCTTGGTGACTTAATTTCCCCATTTGTTAAAAAAAGAAAGAAAAACACATAATGGGTCTATGACAAAAGAACAAAAGCCTCAGAATATTTAAAGGCAAAGCTTATCCCTGAAAATAATTCACTTAATTATTCATAAGAAACATTCCGGGAACCATTGGCAGAAGAACACATTCTAAATAGGAGGAGAAAATGATTAGCATAGTAACATCAAGAAATCCTTTGAGACTAAAGAGCTTGGCTTAAATATTCTGTATTCAGCACATCAAGGCCGAGATTAATTTTCTATGATCACCCTTTTCCTCCCTCCCGAGTGGCAAGAGATTTTTTTTTTTTTTTGGTTTAATTTTATAAGAAATTTACTTTTGAAAAACAGTGACTTTTTTTTTTTTTTGGCTGCGTTTGGTCTTCGTTGCTGCGCGCCGGCTTTCTCTAGTTGTGGCGAGCGGGGGCTACTCGTCGTTGCGGTGCGTGGGCTTCTCATTGTAGTGGCTTCTCTTGTTACAGAGCAAGGGCTCTAGTCGCGTGCGGGCTTCAGTAGTTGAGGCTCGCGGGCTCAGTAGTTGTGGCGCATGGGCTTAGTTGCTCTGTGGCATGTAGGATCTTCCTGGACCAGGGCTCGAACCCGTGTCCCCTGCATTGGCAGGCAGATTCT
This sequence comes from Aethalodelphis obliquidens, assembly GCF_003676395.1. Taxonomy (NCBI): domain Eukaryota; kingdom Metazoa; phylum Chordata; class Mammalia; order Artiodactyla; family Delphinidae; genus Aethalodelphis; species Aethalodelphis obliquidens. The sequence goes on along the minus strand of NW_020837984.1, from coordinate 14,472,709 downwards.
TAACCACTGCTCCACCTGGGAAGTCCCGTGGCAAGAGATTTTATTTTTAAAACACTCATGTGTATTTAAGAGGGCTTACCATATCACATCTAAATAATATTCTTTTCACTACTGTTTGGATTCAACTATTTTCCCCCCATAAAAATAAATCCTCCAGGGCTTCCCTGGTGGCGCAGTGGTTGGGAGTCCGCCTGCCGATGCAGGGGACACGGGTTCGTGTCCCGGTCCGGGAGGATCCCACATGCCGCGGAGCGGCTGGGCCCGTGAGCCATGGCTGCTGAGCCTGTGCGTCCGGAGCCTGTGCTCCGCAGCGGGACAGGCCACAGCGGTGAGCGGCCCGCGTACCGCAAAAAAAAAAAAAAAAATCAATCAATCAATCCTCCGGCAGGAGTTCTTCTAAAAGACATGGAGACTATGTGCAGAGATCATAAAAAATCTAATATTAACACCTTAAGAAGGACTTCCCTGGTGGTCCAGTGGTAAAGAATCCACCTTACAATGCAGGGGACACGGGTTTGATCCCTGGTCGGGGAACTAAGATCCCACATGCCACGGGGCAACTAAGCCCATGCGCCACAACTACTGAGCTCACAGCGCCTCAACTAAAGAGCCCGCGAGCTGCAAACTACAGAGCCCATGCACTCTGTAGCCTACGCGCCACAATTTGAGAAGAGAAAACCCCCACACCACAACTAGAGAGAAGCCCAGGAGCTGCAATGAAACATTCCGCATGCATTAACAACAACCCCAGCACATGCTGCAACTAAGACCCAACGAAGCCAAAAATAATAATAATAATAATAAATAAATTAAAAAAACACCTTAAGAGATCACAGAAAAGATAAAACAGAAAATACTGGGTAGCTCTTAAAAAATAACCTTTATTTATTATAAAATGTACATGGCAGACAATTTATTATTTGGTTTTATTTCCGTTTTAGCAACCTCAGGATTTTGTAATTGTAACAATGACGTATGGATCCAGGATAGTTAGCATTAATTTTATTTGTCACCTCTCTTTCCCTCCAGTTGTTATTATTTAAGTTGCCTGCATGGTCTGATAAACTTGTTTCCCAAACCCAGTGAGAATGTGGGCAGAGGTAGAATTTTCCAGTGCAGTGCTAATAATTATGGATCTTTCCTACAAATGGAGAAGATCAACTTTCATAGAATTTGAGAGACTATAAGGTCTTAAGTAATCACATCTATTTCCCCCTTTGATTTTATTTTGTAAATTATTAAGTCAACTTTAAGCACTGAAAAGGTCATTTAAAAAAAATGTAAACTTACCATCAACTTTCACTTACTGTTTGTTCCAATCTTTTAGCACAGTTGTAATCCCAGTATGTATATCATTTTATGTTCTACTCTCTCCTCTTAATTTTCCTAATTCTACACAATCATATTTATTATTTTACTAAATTTATATTCTTCCACTGTATTGATATAATTTATTCAATGTCCCTCTCCTATTGGTTGTTCAGGTTTTTTTATGCTGTGACTACAATCTTTAGAGTCAGCATTGTAGACTTTATTCTTCTTTTGACCTATTCCTGGTGATATCTGATAATTATATTTCCAGTTGTCCTCCAAAGTTAAAAGGATATCCAAATCCCAGCCAGCCATAAGCTTGTTTGCTTGCTTTATTTATTTATTTACTATTTATTTATAATTTAATGTTTAGGAGGTGTAGTACTGAACCTTACCGTTGGTTTAACTTGCTTTTTTGAATGTGTAGCAGGAACACTCTCTTCTCTTTTTCCACTTGTATCCTTCTTTGTGAATTATTTGTTTGCATTTTTTGCCCATTTTTGGGATCTTGGTGCTTCACTAACACATTTCTAGAAATTACGAATATATTATAAAATTTAATATTTTATATCAAGAATTTATTATGTATCTTTCCAATTTCATATTCTCCTTTTAGTACAGTCAAAATTCGCGAGAAAAATTGTAAATCATACCTTTGTACTTTGTACTCTTCCCGTCTTTTCCTTCGTACTCTTCCCTCTTATTATTACTTCAATGGTTAGAAAAGTCTCTTTTTTGGTGAAACGTTGATAATTGTTGAGCTGGGTGAGGAACAGGTATATGGGGCCTCATTTTAGTGTTCTCCCACTTTGGGTATATGTGGGGAAAAGTCCATAATGAAAACTTTTAAAAGAAGTATCTCTTCCCCATTGCTAGAATAAGTGCTTTATTTTATTTCTACTAGTTTTTCTCCCACCCCTTCCAGTTGAGAAACTCTTGCCCAGGAGGTTAAAGTCACTCACTTACTATATGACTCATCCAGTTTCCTACCCACTAAACTTAGCCATCACGTCTTCTTTTTCAGGCATGGGGAAAACACCCAATGACATGGCTATTTGGAAACAGCTAGAATTCAATTCAAGAAAGTCTGGCTGGAAGATCCCAAGTAGCTGGTGCTTTATCCCTACAAGCTTACTCCAACCCTGCTCCACCAGTGAGACATGAGGAGACCAGGGGTGTGCTAATAATCTAACAGGAGCTCTCCAGGGAAAGAAAACCCTGGTTTGTCTCCATTTCTTTGGTGTAAATATTTCCAACATGACCAATTTCAACTTACTTATGTGGTGTCACTGAACTTGGAGCTGGGAATAAGTAGGCAGTAGTACACCATTATATAGTATTTCCACCACACAGATATAAGAAACTATATATAATAGTAAAATGTAGTAAAATAGTTGGAAAGTGATGGGTTGTTTTAAATAAAACTTATTTAAAAATAAATACATAAAACTTATTTATAAATATGTCTATTTTAAGGTAATGTATTTACGCCTAAGTTCATTTAACTGAATTTTTTTAAATTGATTTATTTTATTTACTTATTTTTGTCTGTGTTGCGTCTTCGTTGCTGCACGCGGGCTTTCTCTAGTTGCGGCGAGCGGGGGCTACTCTTCCTTGCGGTGCGTGGGCTTCTCATTGCGGTGGCTTCTCTTCTTGCAGAGCAAGGGCTCTAGGAGCGCAGGCTTCAGTAGCTGTGGCACGCGGGCTCAGTAGTTGTGGATTGCGGGCTCTGGAGCACAGGCTCAGTAGTTGTGGCCCACGGGCTTAGTTGCTCCATGGCATGTGGGATCTTCCCGGACCAGGACTTGAACCTGTGTCCCCTGCATTGGCAGGCGGATTCTTAACCACTGCGCCACCAGGGAAGCCCTAACTGAATTTTAAATAGTGGCTACATTTAGCAATCAGCTTGCAAAACCCCTGCACATTTAAGAACCATCTCTGATGGACTGATACAAGAACGCTCCAGGACACCACTGGGAGAACAGAGATGAAGGATGATTTTCTTTTTAATTGTGGTAAAATATGCATAACAAAACTTACCATTTTAGCAATTTTTAAATGTACAATTCAGTGGCATTAATTACATTCCCAATATCACGCAACCATCACCACATCCCAAACAGAAACCCTGTACCCATTAAATAATAACTCGATATTCCCCCCTCACCCCAGCCTCGGCTAACCATCATTCTACTTCCTGTCTCTATGAATTTGAATTTGGCTTTTCTAGGCATCCCCTATATGTGGAATCATATTTGCTCTTTTGTGTCTGGATTATTTCACCTGGCATAATGTTCTCAAAGTTCTTCTATCAATGTGTTTGAGCACATATCAGAAATTCATTCGTTCTTAAGGTAAAAGCAGGAGTTTAAGACCAATATTTAAGGCCACCTTTAGTGCCCAGACAACCATGCTTGGCCTGGAGGGAGGGCGTGTGGACGCCACTTCATCTTCTCACTTCTGAGGAATAAGCATTCCCCAGATTCACTGAAGTACAGAAACCCCTGGGAATCCAGTGCACCCAAAGCATGGCTCTGGTGGGGAGGTCACAGGCAGCTTTAATAGGGAGCACAAAAGAACCTGAAAAAGGCAGAAGGCACCATGTGCATGATTAAAATCCCACTATGTTTATCTTTTCAATAAATCCAGACCAGTATTTCAACCTAAAAGAAGTTCATACAACCTAGTGGCTGTGAAAGTGTGGTTCCCAGACCAAGAACGTCACCATCAACTGAGAATTTGTTAAAAGTGTAAATTCTCAGGCCCAACCTCAGACCTACAGAATCCAAAACTCTGGGGCTGGGGTCCAGCAATTTAGTTTTTAAGAAGCCCACCAGGTGATTCTGATGCATCCTCAAATTTGAGAACCACTGCTTTGGAGTAATGATTCTAGATTCCAACTACTGATGCCTAAAATGGTCCCCAAACCATCCCATGGGCATTTTATAACTGTAGATTCCCAACTCATGATCTTACATCAAGAATAAGGTCATGGGGGAAAAAACAGGCAAAATTTTATTAATGGAAGGGGGGGTATCATAACATTAACACCGTTTAATATATACAAGCATAGCTATGCCTAAATGTGACTCAGGAAATATGTTTGCCAAAGATTATTTAAACAGTAGAGTTCTCAAAACCACCCACTGCAAACATGCTTTACTTCTGGCAGGCCTGAGCTGTTAATTTATAAGATCTGTGAAACTCCAAATTCAAGTCTCTTCCTACATGTGAGTGCTGGCCTAGGCTATACAGGAGGACATGCAGCGCTGGAGGTAGGAGGCTGGGAATCCAGAACAAGGGCGGAGCTCCAGTCCCTGCTCCAAGGTTCACCCCCACTGTGAGAGCCAGTTTATTCTGGCATAAATCTGAGATAGTTGTGTCTATTGTGCAGGACTTCTGCCAGGATTAGCAACAATGTCAATCCCCATCATACCCTCCTTCCTCATTAAGAGAACCTTCATGAGTTGACAGACTGGGTTTGGTAAACCAGGAAGGTGGGACTCCCCAGGAAGAAATAATGACTGGTCCAAGGCAAGCCCATTCCAACCGCCACAATGGTCTATGAGTGGCCATGTGACACACTCTGGCCAATGAGAAATAAAGGCAAGCCTACCAAGGGGCTTGGAGACAGAGTGTCCCCCAGGCTAAAACAGATAGAGTCAGCCGACCAACTTCCTCCTTCCTTGGGGCCTTGGATGATGTCAGGACTTGGCGTCTGGAGCTATGGCTTGAAAAAGATTCTAATTAGTTACAGAGGGTAAGGCACCTAGCACGGTACCTGGGAAAAGTCCTCAAACTTTAGTGTGCCCAAAAATCACTCAGAGAGTGTTCAGAAAAATGGATTTGGGGGATGCTAGACTCTAGAGCTTGAGTCAGTAAATCTTGGGTGGGGCTCAAAGACCTTATGTAATCAAGTTCCAATAAGCACCCTTGCTTATTCTCCTCACACTCAGTTCCAGGCCCTGATTCTCATTTAGGTAGTCCCTGCATGAGACCCCCCATTCCAAAACTGCCACTTGCTGTGTGGGCAGCCACTCATCGCGTTACTTAAATAGTTATTGTGCCCCAATCAGGTACTAGGCATTGTGAGAGAAACAGAGACGGAGAAGATCTTGCTAACCAATGCAGTGACAAAGCAGCGCTCGGCAACTACTATAAAACCTTCAGGGTAGCGAGAGACTACAGACTAAGTCGTCCCACCACCACCCAAGAGAGTCAAAAAGCTCTCGTTTGATAAAAGTTTAGAAAGACGGACAGGATTTAAACAGCCAAGAGGTCTGTAGGCAAAGACAGTAAAAATGAAGCCTCAGCTCTGATTATGACTGGTAAGACTTATTTGGAAAATAGTATAGTTGACCCTTGAACAATACAGGTTTGAGCTTCCCCAGAGCCACTTATGCCTGAGCTTTTTTCACTAAATTCTACTGCGCCAGTTTGCCATCCACAGATGGTTGAATCCGCGGGTGTAGAACCAAGGATACCGAGGAACCAAGGATAAGCGGATGGACTGTAAAGTGATACGTGGATTTTCAACTGTGCAGGAAGTGAACAACCCCCGAGGTGTTCAAGGGTCAAATGCATTAAGTGTGGTGTTGGGCTGGTTCAAGGACATGAAGAGAGTAGAGATAAAGGCTGGAACAGTCATTTTCAAAAATGGGTCATTCTGTGGGGCTTGGAGGTTGGACTGAATTTTCCAGGCCATGAAAAATAGCACATTCATTCAGCACCCCTTTGGTGAGCACCTACTGTGCACTGGGCCAGAGGACGGGGGGCACACGGCCCTGCCCTCAGAGGAGCTCAGAGCTGAGGGGAGGGCACAGGCCTGTAATCAGGCACAAAAGTGTGAACATTCCTGTGGTAGGGGAATCACAGGGAGACAGGAGCACCCAGGGGAGACCCCTCACCCAGATTAAGCCAATCGGGGTGAAGGACATACCTAAGCCACACCTTAAAGAGTTGGCCTAGTGTAGGGCAGGGAAGCAGGGAGTCTTGTTTTTCCAAGGCTGAATCTCTTCCTTCCTGGTACCCAGAGCTTCCTTTTTATTTAAAAACATTTATCACATAACTGTGCTAAACACTGGAGCAGATGCAAAAGAAAACAGGGATTTATAACCTAGGCCAGCAGTTTGTCCTATGGGATGCCTGGACTCTCTAAGACCTATCCCCCAATAATTGGTCCTGTCTCCCATGGGCCTACAGAATGGCCTTAATTTCTGAGGGCCCTCCCGCTCTGGCCGCTGGGACTAGTCCTGCTCTGGCTGACATGCCACTCCTCCACTGTGCCTGGTCTTGCTTTCTCATCCCCATGCCTGTGCATAAGCCCTTCTTCTCCTAGCCCACCTCCAGGATGGTTCCTCCTCCAGGAAGCCTCCTCTGACCACCCAGGATGGAGTTAGGTATACCCCCTCAGCTCTACGGCAGTCTGTGCATAGTGGATCAAATCATTTATCATGCAATGATAAATGCAGTGAGGTAATGGAGTGAACCTCTGCAGACTGCCCTGTGCCCCAGCCTCAGGGCCCACTTGTTGGGACAGGACACTCTGGGAGGCAGCAGCATCTTCTGTACTTCTCAAACTGGATGACTGCTGACCAGAGGCAAGTGACCAGCTCAAAATGGACTTATTTGCTTAAAGCTAATCGAAGTCACCTTTACCCAGCATTGCCTAGTTAAGTGGTCCTGGAGGTTGTGAAGCCCCTGTAGTTATAGATATCTTTGTCTTTGTCAACTGCCTGGCTGAGAGCAGGTTTAATAAATGTATTTGGCTTCTGTAAAAAAAAAAATTGCATGCAATCCTATGATTTTTTAATTGTTGATTTGCTTGTTTGTCTCCCTAAGGATGGGGTCTGGGTATTTTATCCTTGAATAGCTAGCATATGTCACATTGTATAATAAATGAATGAACCTTTTTCCATTTGGTGGGGGTCACTGACATCCTGCCTACCACCTGAAGACCCTTCCCTGAGGTGCTGAGCTGCCTCTCTTGCCCCTAGATGCTGCCCCAAGTCTTGCTCCCATAGGGATGCACCACCAGCATCATGACACAGCACATCATCCTCGTTTGATGTCTGCTCCACTCCCCACCTAACAGCTGGGACTCCCTGCCCACTTAGAATGACCCAGGCGACATCAAATCCATCTTGGACCAGTGGTTTGGACATAGCCTCTACCTCTTTACCTCTGAAAAAGTCCAACCCCATAGTCAGCTTAATTTACCAGCCCTGCCTTCTCACGCTGATTCCCCACTTTTAACCCGTTATATAGTATAACAGAGTAGTAAGCACAGGAGATAGAATCAGACTGCCAAGTTCAAGTCTTGGCTCTACCATTTGCTAGTATGTGATGTCGAGCAAATTCCTCAATCCCTTTGTGCCTCAGTTTCTGCATCAGTATAATGGAGACGACATTAGCAGGACCCACCTAACATAGGTGAAAATTTTTTTAAAAATAATATGCCATAAATTTGGCACAGGGTCAGGCTCATAGGAGACACTAGGTTTCAGCCTACAGAGAGGCAGAGACCTCACAGACTGAGCCGCAGAAGGAGGCCCAGGCTCTGAAGCCAAAGCCAGGTCTCTGAGTGCCCATGACCTGATATCACTGTGAGGACTTTCTCTGACAAAGCGACCTGCCCCAGCAGGTCTATCTAGTCTACAAGCTGTGCCTTATCCCATCTACCTCCTCTCTCTGCTTCTGCAGCTAAAAACACATGGAACCATCGGACCATTTAAATGCAGAACTTTCCCCACCATGCAAGTCAAGGCACCTTACAATATTTTTGCAACCAGTTAAAGTATAGCCAGATGAAATGTATGGAAACCAAAGCACATTCCATGCTAGCTCTTTGTATACAAATAAGAAAGTATATGACCATATATTAATTTTAAGGTTGGAAAACTTGATAATTGTACATTCTTCATTTCTGTTTCATTCTCCCTCTTCACAAGCAGTGTTAAACGGACAGGTGCTATCTGTAACTCTCTGTTTTAAAAAGCTGACAATACATGAACATGATACAAAAAAAAAAACTCAAATAGTACCAAAAAGTATATGTTGATAAGTCTGTAAGAACTTCACCTCCCTCCGACTACAGTGGCAGTCATAATTTTCCTGTGTAACCTTTCAGAAGTATTTATGCATTAACAAGTACCTAAGAATATAAATAGCCTCCACGATTCTTATATACAGAAATGTTAGCATATCTTGTAAAACTGTATTTTGCTTTAAATATATGTATATATATCTTCAATATCATTCTATATCTGTTCCTATCAACCTGCACCACTTTTTTTTTTTTTTTTTTTTTTTTTTGGCAGTACGCGGGCCTCTCCCTGTTGTGGCCTCTCCCGTTGCGGAGCACAGGCTCCGGATGCGCAGGCTCAGCGGCCATGGCTCACGGGCCCAGCCACTCCGCGGCATGTGGGATCTTCCCGGACCGGGGCACGAACCCGTGTCCCCTGCATCGGCAGGCGGACTCTCAACCACTGCGCCACCAGGGAAGCCCCTGCACCACTTTTTAACAGCTGCATTGTATTGTATTGCATGGATGTTCCATAACTTAACCAGTCCCTTACTGATATTTAATCGTCTCCAAACTTTTGGTGCTACAGACAATGCTGCAATGTATATATCCTTGTACACATGTCTCCACACACATGCCCAAGTATATCTTTAAGATAAATTCCTAGTATTCAAATTGATGGAACAAAAGTAAATGGATTTTAAAATTTTGAGAAACATTGCCAAATTTTAGGGCAATTCTTAACACAATGTCTAGGCATCCATGGTTGGGATTAGAAGGGTGTCCGTAAACCCCTTGAGACTGTATGGGAAAATGTCAAATGCATGTTTATTCTTCTCAAGAGGAGATTCATGGCTTTAATCAGATTCTCAGGGACTTCCCTGGCGGTCCAGTGGTTAAGACACTGCGTTTCCACTGCAGGGGGCACGAGTTCAGTTCCTGGTTGGGGAACTAAGATCCCACACGCTGTGTGGCGCGGCCAAAAAATAAAAATAAATAAATAAGACAAGAAAAGATTTTCAAAGGGGTCTGTGACTCTAACAAGGATGAGAACCAGTGAGTCACTGGGTCCTTGTACAGCAACAAAAAGCAGCAATAACAGAAGCTGAAGCTAAGCCGGATCCAGAAAATGCCTTCCTGAGGCCCTTGGAGAGGAGTGAGAAGGCAGGTGCTAGGGACTGTTGATACCACCGGGCTTGTGTCCACAAAGGACCTCCTCCAGAGGAGATGGCTCCACTACACAGGAATCAGGAGAACTTGTTCCCATTCACCACAGGGCCCCTCTACACTAGCTCCTGGTAATAATTTAATGTTACCTGTTGGGTGGTGGGGGGAGGTGAGTGCCTTAACCCAGAGGATTGAATCCACAGTGACTGGGAAGGGACGTCTTTCTGATGACTGGACAAAAGTCCACCCATGGGGCCTCCTGATCTGTTTCAAGTCAGGCTGTTCATGCTGAGTTATATCCGGGCCTTAAAGGGTTAATGATGTTGCGGGGGAAAAGGTGAAGGTCTTTTCCAGAGTAACTTACAGTCTGGCCTTTGGCTGCAATTTATCCTTGCTGCTGATTGTGGATAAAATGCTCCACATGAGTTTTATGTCTAGCAGTCCGGACCAAGAAGCAGAATGGCAACTTACTGACCTCAAGCATCTTGAACCTTTAAAATAAATTCTTCAGAGGTGGTGGTGCAGGTTCCCACAGCAAAGCTCTCTGTCCAGTTCAAACATAACTGAACACTAACAAGTTATTCCCAATAAAACCAATGACAGGCAGATTCCTGGGTCCCACCCTGTCATACTGATCAGAACTTTGGGGGCAAGAATCTGTGTGCTGTGCAAGCTTCCGGAGGGATGTACCTGAAGTTTGGAAACTATGGCTTTAGAAGTCATCTTAGTTTAACCTTGTCCCCTTCCCAGCTCCATCAGAAAGGGGCTGTTCGGCCTCTGCCCAGATATCTCTGGGGAGAGACTCCCGCCAGCTCCAAAGGCACCCAGCCTACGGGTTTCAAAAGCCACTTCCTTAAGTCCAACCAGAACCTGCCATCCAAAAATTCCTGCCCAGCTCTGCCGAGTGCCACAAAGAGTGAGTCTATTCCCTCATCCACAAGCCAAGCCCTTCCCAAATTTAGGGCCATTCACCTGTATCCCCACACTACTGCCAGGTCCAGTTCTTCCCACCATGGTTTACATATCAGCTTGACCAGAAGAAAGTTGAAAAGGCAAAGAAAAACACCGGTCAAGATTTAGTTAATGTTTATGTATGACTGATTCACTTTGTTATAAAGCAGAAACTAACACACCATTGTAAAGCAATTATACCCCAATAAAGATGTTAAAAAAAAAAAAGATTTAGTTAATAAGCCAGGAAGCCACAAATCCAAATGCCATATCACTCTGAACCAAGCACTGACAGAGCTGCAGTAAGACAGAGAGGATAACAGAACAGGCTTTAGTATCCAGCAGCTGGATTTAAATGTTCGCAAAAGGTCTGACCTTGACTAAGGACCACCACTTAGAGCCTCAGGATCCTCTTCTGTAAAACAAGCTTAATAACCCCGCCTCAGGTTGAAATAAAGATTAAACAAGTAACCTAGTACAGCTGTTACTCAAAGTCCCTCCATGGAGGATACTGCAGCATTGATCAAACTGCCTCCATAAGTAGCCCTAACTGCAGTAAAAGCAAACTCCCAAAGGTTAGGTTTGGGTCAAATTGCAGCCCAAAGCCCAGGCAAACGTTTAGAAGTGTCTGTTTTATACGAAGAAGGTATCTAAATTCTGAATCCTACTACAAAGTATATCTGTAATTGTTTTTGTATGAAAAGTGTTTTTATCCTCAAATACCTGGATAAAATTGACACCCAAGGAAAATTCCCCCTCTGGTTTAATCTGAAGCTACAAGTACTCCCTGGCACAAGGTCTGTTATCCCGGTGCCCGCCCCTCACCTCCGTCTCCCTTGGAGAAGAGCAGGCTTAGTCTACAAGCAGATGTGCAAGGCTGAGAAACAAATGAGTGGCTAGACATAAGCAAAGAAATGGGCCACAAGATACAGTCTGTGGATGACCAAGCGGCTTCTCACCCTACAGATACTGAGGGCTGGTGTGCTCGGACTTAACTGCAATGTTACCCTCTAAATAGCTTTCAGAAAAAAATTATCCCTAACCAAATGCAAGAACATCTAGGAGGGAAATTCACAGACACCTTTGATCCAGTAATTGTGTGTACGTCTGTGCCCGCACGTGTACCCCCAAAGCAATAGAAATCTGATCTAAGCTCATGTAGGGGATCCGGCCTTGGCCAGAAAGGGCTCTGGGAAGTCAGCCGGTCCTGGGTGGCTATGGTTACCCATTTCCTCATCCCTGTCCCCTTCCTCTGCTGCCTGCTCTTCCAGCTCTGTCATCTGAGAATTCCCTGGCAACTAAAGAGCGAGGGCTTCCCTATCAAGAGTTACTTGCAATGTAAGGAGGAGGTGGAGGGTTCTAGAACTGATGGACAATGGGATGGATCATTTGGGGGGGGGGACCCTATTCATTCTTCCCACTGTCAGCTGGAGAGAGCAGATGCCCACTTTTCATGAAAGCTGTGGGTTACTCAGGACCCACATGCTCCCAACAGCTTACAGAAGACTTGCATCAATTTGAGAAGCACTTAAAGTTGGGCAGATTGTTGAAAAGCAATAACCTCTTTGGTCCCAAAGTCTCCAGCTGGTTAAAACCATGACTAAAGAGTGAGGCTGTGCCATCGTCAGACGCTGGTCATGGATCTCATAATATCAGATTCCCATGTTCCAGGCATTGTGCTGAGCACGTCAGGTGCACACGGAGAGAAAGGGTAAGAGACTAGGAGAAAGGAGTACGTTTCTTAAACGGAGTAAAGAAAGAATTAAAAAAGCAAAACTTGGGTGTTGGACTGAGTCAGCTCCAGGGAATATTACTCAATCCTTTGTAATGCCTAAATCCAGCACCGTGCTTGGCACATGAACTCAATAAATAGCTGCGGTGGTCTCTAACTGGTGTACATCCTGAGCTGCATAAACTGCTCTGGAGGTTCTCCTGGAAGGTGCCGGTGGATAAGGGCGGTGTTTGCCTCTCCCTTGCCCACCCGGAGCGAGTCCGGCTCGCTCCACCCTGTGCCTGCCCGGGCGGGCCCGCAGGCCGGCCGCGGGCACCCCCTCCTGGGAGCGGCGCGGCGCCGGACCCGCCACCCCCGCGAGGCTTTCCCGGGCTGTTGCACCCCTTCCGGAGCCCGGGACCCCCTTACCCCTGGGGCCGAGACGGGACAGCGCTCCTTCTGTGCGGTCACCGAGATCACACCCTGACGGGGCCGGGCAGCGGGTCTTATCCCAAGCGGACCCGCCCCGCTTCGGGGTGGAGACTGAGCCCGAGTTCCTGGTTGTCCCTCTCTGCCCACGAGACCGGAAAAGCCTACGCGGGCGAAGCGCACCTGGACGCCGGGGCCGGGACCGCCGCGCCTGGCGCCCGGGGAGGGGCTGCACCGGCCTAGACCCCGCGCGTCGTGCTCTCGGCTTTGTCCCCAGCCTGGATCCCAGTCTGCCCGGCCCCGCCCGGGCGCGCTCGTGCTCCCTCGAGTCGAAGCAGTCTGACTCTCAGGTCTCCGGTGCTCGGGCGGCCCCACACCCTCGGAGGGCCGCGCCCCGGGACCTCTCCCGCACACGCCCTGCGCCCACCGCGGCCGGAATTCCGGCAGAGAGTCAAAGCTTCCTCCCCGCGACACTGCACTTTCTCACGCCGGAAAAGTGGAAAGTGAAATCAGAACGGCACATTTCGTTTCCCTCTCAGCACTATACATACCCCAAAGTTCCCCGTAGTTCCACTTCTCCCTTGAGAAAAGCCGAGTTCCCTTTCCTTGGGGAAACCTTTGGAAATGGGAGTTCGGAGCAGTTCCAGATCTTTCTCGCTACCATTACCTGGGTTCGCTGCTGGTCAAGTAGCTCCCGGGTTCGGCATTGAAACAGCGCTCTCCCCTTATTATACAGTCTTTGTTCGTATCTGCCTCCCCGGTTGGACTCAAACAAGGCACTGACTGGGTCTAAGTGGTCTTTGCACTCACACCCAGTACCGACCGTCCTGGCACATGGCAGGTACTCGGTGAATGCTCGCATAATGAACCTATTGGGTATATCGGCAAATTCGGATTTCATTTAACAGAGGGTAGGTAGCTTTGGGGAGTGTGTGTGTGTGTGTGTGTGTGTGTGTGTGTGTGTGTGTGTGTGTGTTTAAGAATCGATTTTATTTATTTTTTATTTTTGGTTGCGTTGGGTCTTCGTTGCAGCGCAGTGGCTTTCTCTAGTTGCAGCAAGCGGGGGGCTACTCTGCATTGCGGTGCGCAGGCTTCGCAGTGCGGTGGCTTCTCTTGTTGCGGAGCACCGGCTCTAGGAGCGTGGGCTTCAGGAGTTGTGGCTAGCGGACTCCAGAGTGCAGGCTCAGTAGTTGTGGCACAGGGGCTTAGTTGCTCTGCAGCCTGTGGGATCTTCCCGGACCAGGGATCGATCCCCTGCATTGGCAGGCGGATTCTTAACCACTGCCTCACCAGGGAAGTCCCTGGGGAGTGTGTTTTATATCGAACAGATCAAAATGCAAGTGACTGTTAGCAACCTTAAAGCTGGAGAGGTGAGCCTCCCTGGTGGCTCAGTGGTTAAGAATCCGCCTGCCAATGCATGGGACACAGGTTTGAGCCCTGGCCCGGGAAGATCCCACAAGCCTCGGAGCGACTAAGCCGGTGCGCCACAACTACTGAGCCTGTGCTCTAGAGCCGTGAGCCACAACTACTGAAGCCCACAGGCCTAGAGCCTGTGCTCCGCAACAAGAGAAGCCACTGCAGTGAGAAGCATGCGCATGGCAATGAAGAGTAGCCCCTGCTCACAGCAACGAAGACCCAACGCAGCCAGAAATAAATGAATAAATAAATTTATATTAAAAACAAAAAGCTGGAGAGGTAACATTAAATTATTTCCTTAAGATGCAACTAAAGGAGGTGGTTTAATATGGTTGAGAGCATGGGTTTGGGGATCAGACTGGTCTGGATTCTACACCTGGTCAGCCCCTTTTCTCTGCTTGATACCTTTAAGTTTCTGAGCTTCAGTTTATGAACTAACGTGGAGTCAACTAAAGAAGACAAACAGTGGGAAAAAATGAAATAAGGCTAATTCATTTCCTCAGAGGGATTAGATCCACTACTTAATCCTTAAATAATTAATAAAATAAAAAAGAAAAGGTTAGAAATGGAGCAGATGCACCCTGCCAAGATCACCTTTACTAGGCGGATGTACCCAGCTCACAGCGCCCCCTTTTCTCCCCATAACTGCCCTCACTCCAGGTTGGGAAGCCACAGTCAATGCTAACCTTACAGGGTACAAAAGGCCAAGAATTAATCTATGATATCCTTCCTATTCCAGAGCTCCCATGGGCTTAGGCTGAGGCTAAATTTCAGCAGAAAACCCTTCTGTGCTTTGCTTCTTCCTCTGCGATGTCCTGCTTGACTCACAGGTTCTCCTGAGAATACCACCTCACTAAGACACTTACACAAGAATCCCTGTCTCAGGCTTTGCTTGTAGGCAACCTGATCTGTGAGTATTTTATTTCATTTAATGTTTTAAGTTTTTTTTAGGAGTATTTACAAAATTAATATAGGGACTTCCCTGGCTGTCCAGTGGTTAAGACTTTGCCTTCCAGGGCAGGGGGTGAGGGTTCGATCCCTGGTCAAGGAACTAAGATCCCACATGACTCTCGGCCAAAAAACCAAAACATAAAACAGAAGCAATATTGTAACAAATTCAATAAAGACTTTACAAAAATGGACCCCATCCAAAAGAAAATCTTTAAAAAAAAGAAAGTAAACAAATCAACAGCCTCTGAGCAGTTTAAAAAAATAAATAAATAAAAAATTAATGTAACAGTTGAAATTAAAGATTCAAAGGAGACTTTAAATTAAAGATAGCAGAATGAACACATGCATTTGCCTTGCTCCCTCTTGAAATCTCACTAAAGTAATAGTAGATGTTTTAAAAGAATGAAATAGGACAAATTTGTAGCAACATGATGGACCTAGAGATTATCATACAAAGCGAAGTAAGTCAGAAAGTGAAAGATCAAATACCATATAATATCACTTATATGCGGAATCTAAAATATGATGCAAATGAATATATCTACAAAACAGAAACACTCACAGAGAACAGACTTGTGAACTTGTGGTTGCCAAGGGGGAGGGGGTGGAAGAGGGAAGGATTGGGAGTTTGGGATTAGCAGATGCAAACTATTATATATAAATACGATGGATAAACAACAAGGTCCTACTGTCTAGCACAAGGAACTATATTCAATACCCTGTGATAAACCATAATGAAAAAAATATAAAAAAGAATGTACGTATGTGTAACTGAATCACTTTGCTTTACATCAGAAATTAACATAACATTGTAAATCAACTATACTTCAGTAAAAAAAAATTTTTAAATAGTAGATTAAAAGAAACTCTCAAGAGGGACTTCCTGGGTGGTCCAGCGGTTAAGACTCCACGCTCCCAATGTAGGGGGCCAGGGTTCGATCCCTGGTCAGGGAACTAGATCCCGCATGCCTCAGCTAAGAGCCTGCATGCCACAACTAAAAGATCCTGCATGCCACAACTGAAGATCCTACATGCTACAGATCCCGTATGCCTCAACGAAAATCCCGCATGCTGCAACTAATACCTGACACAGCCAACAAACAAACAAACAACAACAAGAAACTAACCCCCTCCCCCCAAGAAAACCTCACAAGAACAAGTGAGGAAAAATAACAAAATTTTGGAAACCCGAAAGCAGATAGGTGATAGTTGACATAGCAGACATGAGAAAACTGACTGCTAAGCCAGGAGTAGGGAAAGCCAAGAAGCAACATGATATTGTAGAATTTCCCAGGGTAACACAGGTATGTGCTGCACCAAGTGCTTCTAAGAGTGGGTATATAACTAAAACTAAAAACAGGAGGATTTTTTGTAGGTCTGTACTGGAAGCAGCCAATCTCCTCCATCTCCTTCCCAATAGTACGCAGCTGCCACTGCCCTCTCCCACTTGGGCAGCAAATCAGAAACATAGTCTCTGAAGGGGATAAAGCAGAGGATCTCTGGAATGGGGCATACCAAATGTAGTTGAGATGTTCTGGTTATCTAAGGCTGACTAACAAACTAGCCCAGAACTTGGTGGATAAAAACAATGACCATTTTATTACATCTCCTGATTTTTTTGGTCTGAATTTGGACAGGGCTTGGCTGGGCATTTCTTCTGTTCCATGTGACATCAACAGAAATCACTTAGTCTCACACAGGTCAGGATATCTATTATCAGAAAGACAACCGATAAGTTGTTGGTGAAGGTGTGGAGAAAAGGGACCCCTCGTGCACCGTGGGAGGGAATGTAAATCGGTGCAGTGACTATGGACAGCAGTATGGAGATTCCTCAAAAAATTAAAAATAGAAGTACCCTACAATCCAGCAATTCCACTTCTGGCTATCTATCCAAAGAAAACGAAAGCACTAATTAGAAAAGATATATGCACCCCTATGCTCATTGAAGTGTTATTTACAATAGCCAAGATTTGGAAGCAACCCAAGTGCCCATCAATAGATGAACGGACAAATAAGATATATATATATATATATATCACTCAGCCATAGTAAAGAATGAAATTTTGCCATTTGGGACAACATGGATGGACCTAGAGTATATTCTGCCAAGTAAAATAAGTCAAACAGAGAAAGACAAATACTGTATGATTTCACTCACATGTAGAATCTAAATGACAAAACAAATGAAAAAACATAACCAAACAGAAACAGAGCCATAGATACAGAGAACAAACAGGTGGTTGCCTGAGGGGAGGGAGGGGAGGGGAGGGAAGGAGAGAAATAGGTGAAGGAGATTAAAAGGTAGAACTTCCAGTTACAAAATAAATAAGTCACAGGTATGAAATGTGCAGTGTGTGGAATATAGTCAATAATATGTAATAATATGTAATAATGTGTAATATGTATGGTGACAGAGGACAACTAGACTTATGGTAATTATTTTGAAATGTATAGAAATATCAAATCACTATGTTGTATACCAGGAACTAATATATATATATACATATATATATATATATATATACACACACATATATATATACACATACACATACACATATATATATATGTATACACATATATATGTATATATATACACATATATATATATGTGTGTGTGTGTATATATATATGTATGTATGTTAAAAATATACACCAGACAAAACTTTTTTAAACAAGTCACTTGATGGTATTCAGCTGGCAGATGGGCCAGTCTGGAGGATTCACTCACATGTCTGCCACCATGATAAGGTGAGCTGGAAGGCTGATCTCAGCAGGCACTGTCCACAGGAGCACCTACACATGCCCTCTCCACATGGCAGTTTCAGGGTAGTCAGATTTCCTGTGGAGGCTCAGGGCATGCAAAAAGGATATTCCAAGAGATCCAAGCAAAAGTTACTAGGCTTCTTATTATCTAGGTTTGGCAGCCCCTGGATGTTATTTCTGTTGCATTCTATAGCTCATGGAAGTCACTAAGGCCAGCCCAGACTCAAGGAAGGGGCATTAGGCTTCATCCCTCAATTGGGAGACTAGCAAAAAATTTGCAGCCACCTTTAATCTACCACACAAGGCTGGGGGAGTGGCTCTGAAATTGAAGATCTATATGAAACTTAATATAATGAATGTTGAGCTGCTCAGTATTCCTCCTTCACTTGACTCCTACAACCCTGGCAACCAAGATGAGGAGTCTGGAATACTCTCCTCTGGGGAAGAGAAAAGACCTAAAGAGACTGTCATCGGTTATTCAATGAAACCGGAGCAATCCTTTAGTGACTTCACCATAATCAAGCCCCACCCCTTACCCAGGCATACAGAGCTTCCAGGCAGCATTTTATTTTAATTTTTAAATGTTTGTATTTTATTTTATTTTTCTTCCAGTTTTATTAAGATATAATTGACATACAACACTGTATAAGTTTAAGGTGTACAGCATAATGATTTGACTCACATACATCATGAAATGATTAGCACAATAAGTTTAGTGAGCCTCCATCATCTCATATAAATACAAAATTAAAGAAATAAAAAAAAATTTTGCGTGTGATGAGACTGCTTAGGATTTACTCTCTTAACAACTTTCCTGTATAACATACAGCAGTGTCAATTATATTTATCATGGTGTACATTACATCCTTACTATTTATTTAATCTTATAACTGGAAGTTTGTAGTACCTTTTTTTTTTTTTTTTTTTTTTTTTTGCGGTATGCGGGGCTCTCACTGTTGTGGCCTCTCCCGTTGGCGCATGGGCCCAGCCGCTCCGCGGCATGTGGGATCTTCCCGGACCGGGGCACGAACCCGCGTTCCCACTACGTCAGTAGGCGGACTCTCAACCACTGCGCCAACAGGGAAGCCCTGTAGTACCTTTTGACTGCCTTCATCCAATTACCCCTCCCGGCCCACTGCCCAGCCTCTGGTAACCACAAATCTGATCTTTTTTCTTATGAATTTGTTTGTATGTTTGTTTGTTTGTTTTTGAAGTATAATTGACCTACAACACTATGTTAGTTCCTGTTACTCAACACTGACTTTTTCCATACGTTTCAAAATGATCACCATGATAAATCTAGTTACATGTTGCTATACAAAGCTATTACTTAGTTATTGACTATATTCTCCAAGCCTTCATACCCATGACTCATTTATTTTGCAACTGGAAGTTTGTACCTTTTAATCTCCCTCATCTATTTCTTTCTTCTCCCCAGACCCCTTCCTTCTGGTAACCACCTGTTTGTTCTCTATATCTATAACTGTGTTTCCATTTTGTTATGTTTGTTCATTTGTTTTGTTTTTTAGATTCCACATATAAGTGAAATCATACAGTATTTGTCTTTCTCTGTCTGACTTATTTCACTTAGCATAATATCTTCTAGGTCCATCCATGTTGTCCCAAATGGCAAGATTTCATTCTTTTTTTTTTAATTTATTTTTTTTAACACAGCAAGTTCTTATTAGTTATCTATTTTATACATATTAGCGTATATAAGTTAATCCCAATCTCCCAATTCATCCCACTCTTTTTTATTCCAGGCAGCATTTTAGATCTTAGTCTTAGGGCTGCTAGATAAAATACAAGACACTTAAAGTGGAATTTCAAATAAATAACAAATAAGTTTTTACTAAATTATAAAATTCTTATATACAGTATGTCCTAAATATTGCATGAGTATATTTATACTAAAAATTATTTATTGTTTATCTACAATGAAAAGTTAACTAAGTGTCCTGTTTTGTTTGTTTTACTAAGTTTGACACTGCTAAGTAAGAACAAACATTCAAAGGTCATCAGAATTTAAGGGAAGGATCTGATATGAAACAGAGCAGAAAAAAAGAAACTTGGAAGAAACAAGACTATATGGAGAGTTGAAAACTTTGAAAAATCTTTCATTGATATCCTTTGAGAAACAAAAATAGAATAAAATAGAATAGAAATACAATAGATTCTCTAAAAAATGAACACTCAGAGAACCAAACAGAGCTCTTTTAAATTAAAACTATGATAGCAAAAATGAAAAACTCAGTAGAATGGTAGGAAGATAAAGTGAGGAAATATCCTAGAATGTGTAGATAAGAGACCAAAAAAAGAGAAGGATGTAAGAAAGGATAAGAAAATTCAAAAGTCAGCCCAGGATATCTGGGAAACAGAGTGGAAGAAATCAATTAAATAATTCAATCATATATTTTTAGAACTAAAGGACATGAGTTTCCACATTGAAAGGGCTCACTGAACCCAACAAAATGGACAAAAACAGAACCACACCAAGGCACATCATGATAAAATTTCAGAACACTGGGGACATAGAGTAGATCGTAAGCACTCAGAGGGAAAAATGAGGTTTCACACAAAGGATCAGGAAGGATCAGAGTGGCATCACTTCTCCGTAGCAACACGTGAAGCTGGAAGACAATGGAATAATGTCTTTACAATTCTGGGAGAAAATTATTTCCAATACAGGTTCTTATACCCAGCCAAACTATCAGTCAAGTGTGGGAGTAAATAAAGATATTTTCAGACATGCAAGATTAAAAATATTTTTTTATCTTCCAAGAATCTTTTCTTAAGAAGCTTTCAGATGGTATGTTCCGCCAAAACAAGGAAGTAAACCAAGAATGTTTAAAAAAAAAGTGAATAGTGGAATGGACAACTGAAAATTGAATGGCAGGGAAGGGTGGTTAGTTAACACTATAGTTATTGAGTCTAATTTACTTAACTGTAGAGTATAGCTAACATTTATATAAGCACTTAGCATGCGCCAGTCACTATTCTAAGTACTTTAGATGTGCTGTTTTAATCAGTTAATCCTCACAACAGTTCTATGAGTTAGATACTTGCATGGAGTATGTGTCAGTAAGTATTACTATTGATGGTATACAATCACTTACTAATGGAACAAAATTGTATTAAACTTCCTGTGGCAGATTGTATTTTTCAGAATTGGTTGTAATAATATATTCAGTCTCTCATGCTGTTCCAACACCACCCTCCCCACCCCAGTCAAGAGATAGCATCTCTGTCCCTACTCTTTGGACCTGAGTGGACTTCTTGGGTGAGCTTCCGTGATTGCATAACAATAGTAATGCTTTTGAAGCTGGGTCTTAAAAGATGATATAGCTTCTGTCTAGTTCTCTCACTCAGAGCATATGCCTGTGGAGCCCTGAAGTACAGCTTCCCTGAAGCCACCATGCTGTGGAGACTACGTGGACAGACCACATGAAGACAAAGAGAGTCGGAGGAGTCCCAGCTGTTTCAGCCCCAGCAGTTTGAACTTTCCCAGACCCAGTGGTAGACAAGTTAATGAAGAAGCCAGATGACCCCAGCATCATCCCTGTCTCACAGCAGCCAGATGAGAGACACTGAGTGAGAACCACTTAGCTGAGCTCAGCCAATCCCCAGACTCCTGAGAGATGACAATAGTAAATGATTATCATTGTTTCATACCATGAACTTTGGGATGTTATTTTATGGCACAACAGATTTCCAGAACACTTCTAGATAGGAGTGGGTGTGTCTAACCCAGACTTCTGAATCTCCCTTCCCAGTACTCACTGAAATGCCCCAGAGCCTTTGTGGGGCGGGGCGGAATTTTTACCCTGAGTGGCAAGCTCCTCTCTGATATCCATTCTGGCTGCTGGCCGAGAAGGAGGTGAGGACAAAGGCCAGATAACCTTCAGCCCTTTGGGACAGTGGCTTTGCAAAAACTTTGAGAAGAAGCCTTACAGGGGTGACCTTCCTTGCCAGATGGCTCTCTTCACAATCCTTACAGGCTGCCAGAAGGTAATCAATCCTTCAGCTTAAGATATGAAGAAGATTCTAACAGCATCCAAATAGACAGGCAGGGAGCCAAGAAGCATTAGCTCATACTGTTTGGGAACAAGTGCAAAGCATGGTTAAATTCAAGGATGAGTAAGCGTAAAAAAGGTTATAAAACCATGAAAAAATTCTGGAACAAAGAAAAGAAAACAGCATCTAAGAGGCAGAAGAAGAAACTAGTTTTCCAAGTTTTACAATATGAAACAGAAGTAAGTTTTAAACTGTCTCTGCTATGACTTTGATAGACCAAACACCAAAAAACATACAAGTGATTGGAATAATATTATTTATGAGGTAGAATGAATAGTTATGAACTGGACTGGACTCCATGTTCTACAGAGAAAGCAGCTTCCTTTCAATCATCTACTGAATATTCACAAAAACTGACAAAATATTTATTGCAAAGAAAACCTCATAAAATTCCAAAATAAAAATAGGGTTTGAATCCCAGCTATACCATTTCTTAGTTGATGACCTTAAGAGAGTCAGTTATCTTTTCTGTGCCTTAGTTTTCTCATTTGTAGAATGGGAATAATGATAGTACCTACATTATAGGTGCTATGTTATAATAATTAAATGGCATATTTTTTGAAGAGTTTGTTGTAACTCTATGTTAGTGTTAGCTATTTTTCTGATCACAGTTAATAAAATTAAAATTCAATAACAAAACTATTAACCAATCTTTCCCTTTTAAAATCAATAGTATTTGCTACCACCTAATTATATTAAATGCCATGTTTGGGGGCTCATAAGGAAACTAAATTTGACACCGTCCTTCAAGATATCTCTCCATTGTCTCCTAGAATCCACTGGTATCAAAGAAAAATTTGATACTCAACTGGTTCTTTTTCCTTAGTTGATAATCTAGTTTTTCTCACAAGAAAAACTTAAGATTTCCTCTTTCCCTTGAAGAATGTGTTTAGGAGTGGACCTGTTTTGCTTGTCCTGATTGGCACTCTTAGGTTGTTCACTAAGACTGAAATATTTTCCAAACTCAGAAAAGTTCACCTATATTATATCTCTCTTCCATTATTTCCATTCTTTTGTTCTGGAATTTCTATTTGATGCTGTGGGAACTTTTGACTTTATCCTCCATGTCACTTAACCTTTCTTTCATTGGTTGTTTTTGTTTTATTTTGGCTTTGTTTTAGTCCTTTAGCTCTGAGTTTGAGAGAATTCTTAGGATTAATCTTAATTCAGTTCATTAATTCTATTTTTAGTTGTGTCCATTTTATTCATCCCATCTACCAACTTTTTTTAATATACAGCTTTGATTTTTATCATAGTTGCAAATGCACATAGTTTTTTGTTTTTTGTTTTGTGGTACGCGGGCCTCTCACTGTTGTGGTCCCTCCCGTTGCGGAGCACAGGCTCCAGACGTGCAGGCTCAGCGGCCATGGCTCACGGGCCCAGCCGCTCCGCGGCATGTGGGATCTTCCCGGACCGGGGCATGAACCCGTGTCCCCTGCATCGGCAGGTGGACTCTCAACCACTGTGCCACCAGGGAAGCCCAATGCACATAGTTTTAAAAGACACATAGTTCTACAAGATTTGTTACAAAAAGAACAGCAGTTTTCCATCTCCTCTCTCTCTCCATCTTTCTGCCAGGGAACTAGTGCTGCTTTAGGCACAAACCCATCTGCGGCCATAGAATCCATTGATTCCTGAGATTATATAATAGGTATCCTAATCACAGGTCACAGCAGTGTATAAGGCTTGCTAAAATAAAGTCTGTGAAAGGTTTGCAAGAGGGATTCTCATGAAGAAAACCTGTGTTTCCCAATTTGAAAAGATACATTCACCACCACATTCCTCGTAGCATTATTTACAATTGCCAAGATATGGAAACAACCTAAGTGTTCATTAGTGGATGAAGAGATAAAGAAGATGTATATATACACAATGGAATATTACTCCGCCATAAAAAAGAATGAAATCTTGCCATTTGCTACAGCATAGATGGACCTCGAAGGCATTATGCTAAGTGAAATAAATCAGACAAAGATAAATACCATATGATCTCACTTATAGGTGGAATCTGAAAAACAAAACAAACAAACAACAGCAACAAAAACCAAGCTCATAGATACAGAGAACAGATTGGTGGTTGCCAGAGGGAAGTGTGTGTGTGTCGGGCAGGTCAAAGTGGGTGAAGGGTGTCAAAAGCTACAAATATCTGGCTATAAAATAAAATCATGGGCATGTAATGTACAGCATGGCGACTGTAGTTAATAATACTACAGTACATGTTGGAAAGCTGCTAAGAGAGTAGATCTTAAAAGTCCTCATCACAAGAAAAAAAGAAAAGAAAAGAAAATTTCTGTAACTGTGTGGTGATGGATGTTAACTAGACTTATTGTGGTGATTATGTCACAATGTATATAAATACTGAATCATTATGCTGTATGCCTGAAAGTGTTGATAATATAATGTCATATGTCAATTATACCTCACTTTAAAAACAAAATAAAATTTAAAAAACTAAGAAGATCTCTGTTTCCAACCTGCTAAATTGAAAGTAAGGGAAAGAACTGTGATAAGAAAACAGACAGGAAAACAAGTCTGCTTGGCAACACCCCTGCCCAATGGTAGTGACAGTTCTACCTTCAGTGATTAGCATTGGACTTCCCTTTTCCCCACCTCCTCAAACCTGAGCCAGCAGATCACTGCCTCCATGGAGAAGGTGACACTGCAACTTGCTTCACTTCCAGCCTGGGCTCCTTCAAGAAATTTAAGGCATAACATGGCAGCAGATGAGCAACATGCCTACATTAGTACAAACTTTGGATTAGGTCCTCTTTTGGTACTGTAATAATATTTATTCAATGAATTGGTGTTTGGAAAGAGGTATTGCCCAACTTATCTCATTTTTAGATATTAGGATCTCAGAAATTTATGTTTGCCTAACAGACAGACATCGTAAGCAGTGGTGATGAATCCTCTATGAACCCCATTCCCCAAGAGGAGATAGGGAAATGTATCAAATGTATCAAAGAAAAACGTGCAGCACTTGCTGTTTTCCTTTTTCAATGACCCAAAAGAGGAATGCCTTTTTTTTCTTCTTCTCCGAAACCTATTTTGGCTACCATAAGATGCTGCAGCTCAACGAAAAGAGAAAGCTGATTTGACCTCAGAGAGGTTAATCACTTGCATTACAACAGTATAAACTTTAGCAAAGTTTGACAAGCAAATAACAATGCATTTGTAGATCACTGGCTCCAGGCAAGTGCCCATTTCCACGTTTCACCCCACTCAGAAGCCTGGCGGCTGATGAGGAAGGTAATTTTCTTTCAAGATTGTTGACCTTTTTTTTTTTTTAAGCATCTGCTCTTCTAGCTTGTACTTTTCCAGCTGCTGTCCTGCAGCTCACATATATGCCTCATAAAATCAGACCATCATTATGAAAATTAGCTCTGATCATAGGAGTCATCATGGTCTCATTTGTTTTTGCAAATACCCCAGATGAACGTGGACAGCCCTGAAGTGATTGCAGGTAAGTCAGCTATCACAAAAACACAGCAGCTGCAAATAGTATAGGGTGAGAGCTAGCATGATAATCCATTTTTCTATACAGCTGTCCCTTGGTATCCATGGGGAATTGGTACCAAGACCCCCCCCCCAACTGACAACAAAATCCCTGGATGCTTAAGTTCCTTACATAAAATGGCATACATAGTACAACATACAAGACTCAGAGTGGCCAAGATGGCAGAGTAGGAAGACCCTGAGCTCACTTCCTCCTATGGGCACACCAAAATTACTATTTACAGAGCACCTGTTGATGAGAAAGACTGGAATCTACCAGAAAAGGTCTTCTACAACTAAAGATATAAAGAAGGAACCACAACAAGATGAGTAGGAGAGGTGGAAACACGGTATAGTCAAGCCCCACACCCCCGGGTGGGCAATCCATAAATGGGAAGATAATTACAATTGCAGAGGTTCTCCTCAAGAAGTGAGTGGTCTGAGCTCCACATAGGGCTCCCCAGCCTGGGGGTCCTGCACCAGCAAGATGAGCCCCCAGAACATTTGGCTTTGAAGGCCAGCGGGGCTCACTTTCAGGAGAGACAGAGGGCTGTGGGAAATAGAGTCCATTCTTAAAGGATGCACACAAAATCTCACATGCTCTGGGACCCAGGGCAGAAGCAGTAATTCAAAACGAGCCTGGGTCAGGCTTACCTACTGATCTTGGAGAGCCTCCCAGAGAGGCAGGAGGCAACTGGGGCTCACCCTGGGGTCATAGACATTGGTGACAGCCATTTTTGAGAACTTCTTCTACCAGGTGGACACTGGTGTTAGTAAGCACCATTTTAGAATCCTCATTGTTAATTAGCACCAGGACCAGGCCTCACCCACTAGCCTGCTGGCACAAGTACTGGGACACCTAGGGCCAAGCAACTAGCAGTGTGGAGAGACAGCCCCATCCACCAGCAAGCCTGCTGCCTTAAGACTCCATGAGCCCACAGTACCACCTGGCCCTGGCCATGAACACCAGTGCACCAGCACTACCTCCTGGACCCATAGGGACTTGTAGCCAGGGACCCTGGGACAGGCTCTGCCCACCAGTGAGCTGACACTAGCCCCAGGACCCAGCCCTGACCATCAGCAGGCAGACACCAGCTCCAAGACACCTTGGACCCCACAGCCAGCCATGTCAGGAAGCCATCCCAACCACCAGCAGGCTGACACTAGGTCTGGGACTCCTGGACTTGCAACCACCCACTCATGAACCTGGCTATGCCCAACCGTGGGCCAGCACTATACCCCTAGGGCCCACAGCCAGCAGGCTTGTAACCCAGCCCCCACCCACCAATGGTCAGCAGCCTCCACACAAGGCCAGGCCTGAAAGCCAACTAGACCAGCGGCCAGTCACACCTACCAGGCTGCCCACAGTAGTCAGCTCATCACAAGAGAAGGACACACACAGCCCAAATAGAGGACACTCTTAGAGTAACAGTTCTGGTGACCAGAAGGGAGTGCCCTCCTGGGATGCATAGGATGTCTTCTACAAAAGGGCACTTCTCCAAGGTCAGGAAAAATAACCAACCCACCAAATACATAGAAATAAAAACAACAAATTAGGCAAAATGAGGTGACAGAGAAATATTTTCCAAAGGAACAAAATTAAGTCCCTGAAGAAGAACTAAGTGAGGTGGAGATAGGCAATCTACCTGATAAAGTGTTCAAGGTTATGATCAAACAGATGTCCAAAGAACTCAGGAAAAGATTGGGTAATCAGAGTGAGAAGTTATAAGCTTTTAATCAAGAGTTAGAAGATATAAAGAACAACCAAACAGAGATGAAGAATACAATAACTGAAATGGAGAAAACACGTGAAAGATTCAATAGTAGATTCAATGATACAGAGGAATGGATCAGTGAGCTGGAAGACAGAGTGGTGGAAATCGCTGAAGCTGAACAGGAAAAAGAAAAAAGAATTAAAACAAATGAGGAGATCACTGAGATTTAAGAGATCTCTGAGACAATATTAGGCCTACTAACATTCGCACTGTAGAGGTCTCAGAAGGAGAAGAGACAGAGAAAGGGGCAAATAATATATTTGAGGACATAATAGCTGAAAACTTCCCTAACTTGGGAAAGGAAACAGACAACCAGGTCCAGGAAGAACAGAGTCCCAAACAGGATCAACGCAAAGAGGACCACACCAATATACATTGTAATTAAAATGACAAAAGTTAAAAATAAATAGAGAATATTAAAAGTAACAGGGGAAAAGCAACAAGTTATACACAAGAGAATGCCCATAAGGCTATGATCTGACTTTTCAGCAGAAACTTTGCAGACCAGAAAGGAGTGGGATGATATATTTCAAGTGATGAAGGAGAAAAGCCTACAACCAAGAATACCTGGCAAGGCTTTCATTCAGATTTGATTTAGAAATCGAAAGTTTTACATAAAGGCAAAAGCTAAAAGATTTCAGCACCACCAAACCAGCTTTACAAGAAATGTTAAAGGGACTTCTCTATGAGAAAAAGAAAAGACAGGCCACACAAAAGGAAAAAGCTCATTGTTAAAGGCAAATATACAGTAAACGCAGTAAATCAGACACAGCTAACTTCACACTCAATGGTGAAAAGCTGAAAGCATTTCCTTTAAGATTAGGAACAAGACAAAGATGCCACTCTCACCACTTTTATTCAACATAGTATTGGAAGTCCTAGCCACAGCAATCAGACAAGAAAAAATAAATAAAAGGAATCAAAATTGGAAAGGAAGAAATAAAACTGTCACTGTTTGCAGATGATATGATACTATATATAGAAAATCCTCGAGACACCACCAGAAAACTGGTAGAGCTCATCAGTGAATTTGGTAAAGCCACAGGATACAAAATTAATATACAGAAATCTGTTGTGTTTCTATACATTAACAATGAAATATTGAAAGAGAAATTAAGGAAACAATCCCATTTACAATCATATCAAATAAATAAAATACCTAGGAATAAATCTAACTAAGGAGGTAAAAGACCTGTACTCAGAAAACTATAAGACATTGATGAAAGAAATTGAGGATGACACAAATAGATGGAAAGACATATCGTGTTCTTGGATTGGAAGAATTAATATTCTTAAAATGTCCATACTACCCAAGGCAATATACAGATTCAATGCAATCCCTGTTAAAATACCAATGACATTTTTGACAGATCTGGAACAAAATAATTCTAAACTTTGTATGAAAACACAAAAGACCACAAATAGTCAAAACAATCTTGAGAAAGGAGAACAAAGCTGGAGGTGTCATTTTCCCTGATTTCAGACTATACTGTATTACAAAGCTACTGTCATCAAAACGGCACAAAAATATACACATAGATCCATGGAACTGAATAGAAAGCCCAGAAACGAACCCACACTTATATGGGCAATTAATCTATGACAAAAGAGGCAAGAATATACAATGGGGAAAAGACAGCTTCTTCAATAAGTGGTGCTGGGAAAACTGGACAGCTATATGCAAAAGAATCAAACTGGACTACTCTCTCACACCATGCACAAAAATAAATTCAAAATGAATTAAGGGGGCTTCCCAGGTGGTGCAGTGGTTAAGAATCCGCCTGCCAATGCGGGGGACACGGGTTCGAGCCCTGGTTCAGGAAGATCCCACATGCCGGGGAGCAACTATGTCCGTGTGCTACAACTGAGCCTGTGCTCTAGAGCCCAAGAGCCACAACTACTAAAGCCCTCAAGCCTAGAGCCCGTGCTCTGCAACGAGAGAAGCCACTGCAATGAGAAGCCCGTGCAACCCAATGAAGACCCAATGCAGCCAAAAGTAAATTAATTAATTAATTAAAAAAAATAAATTAAGGACTTAATGTAAAACCTGAAACCAGAAAACATCTACAAGGAAACATAGGCAGTGCACTCTTTGACATCAGTCTTAGTAATATTTTTTTGGATATGTCTCCTCATGCAAGGGAAACAAAAGCAAAAATAAACAAATGGGACTACATCAAACTAAAATCTTTTGCACAATGAAGGAAACTATCAACAAAATTAAAAGGCCACATGCTAAATAAAAGATATTTACAAGCAATATATCTGATAAGGGTTAATACGCAAAATATACAAAGAACTCATATAACTCAATATCAAAACACCACCAACAACAATAGCAATCCAATTAAAAAATAGGCAGAGGATCTGAATAGACATTTTTCCAAAGAAGAAATACAGATGGCCAACGAGCACATGAAATGATGCTCAACGTGGCTAATCACCAGGGAAGTGCATATCAAAACCACAGTGGGAAATCACCTCACACCTGTCAGAATGGTTATTATCAGAAGGACAACAAATAACAAGTAAGAAGTGTTGCCGAGGATGTGGAGAAAAAGGATCCCTCATGTACTATTGGTGGGAATGTCAATTGGTGCAGCCACTACGGAAAATAGTATGGAGAGTCCTCAAAAAAATTAAAACTAGAACTACCATATGACCCAGTAATTCCACTCCTGGGTATTTATCCAAAGAAAACAAAAACACTAATTAGAAAGCAAAGTCTATGCTGAAGAAGATGAAATCTAGAAGTATAAAGATATCAAGACTTAATAATAAGGTCCTGTGACTTCCCTGGTGGCACAGTGGTTAAGAATTCACCTGCCAATGCAGGGGACACAGGTTCGATCCCTGGTCTGGGAAGATCACACATGCTGTGGAACAACTAAGCACATGAGCCACAACTACTGAGCCGGTGTACCGAGAGCCTGTGCTCCACAACAGGAGAAGCCACTGCAATGAGAGGGCCGCGCACCCCTGCTCACTGCAACTAGAGAAAGCCTGCGCGCAGCAACAAAGATCCAACGCCGCCAAAAATAAATAATAAATTTATTTAAAAATTTAAAAAATAATAATGTGATCCTTAAGTCAGTGTGGCACTCACACAAAGATAGACAAATAGATAACTGGAACAGAAGAGAGAGGGCAAAAATAGACCTTCACCCACACAGTCACCTAATTTACAACCAAGGTAGCAGTGCAGTGGGGAAAGTGCACCATTCATTTTCCATGAATGGTGATGGGTCAATTTACAGCATATGAAAAAATAATGAATCTTGGTAGTTACCTAAAAGAGAATCAATTGCAGATGGACTGTAGATCCAAACATGAAAGAAGAAAAACAATAAATTTTTTAGAAAAAGACAAGTCAATGTTTTAGAATAGGTAAAGATTTCTTAAGTAGGATACAAATAGTTCTAATCATACAGGGAAAATGATCAATTTAATAATATTAATCTTAAGAACTTCTGTTCATCAAAAGACATGAAGAGCATGAAAAGGCAAGTCTTAGAGTAGGGTATGATATTTACAATACACATATCAAAAAGAGGACTAATAACAAGTATATATATATAATGCTATAAATTTAAAGCATTTTAGAATAAAAGAGTGGCCAGAAACAGAATATTTATGTACTATCTTACTAGATATTTACTAACTACAAAGGGAAAAATGGTAACTTTATGGTAGAGACACCTGACAGATATCACCTTAAACCAAGTGATCAAAGTTGACATCACTCCGGAGAAGACAATTGACATCATGTTCCTCCTGCTCCTATGCACTGAGAAGGATACAACATCACTCCTCCAAAGATACATGACCTGAATTTAATCATGAGGGAACATTAGACAAATACAAATTGAGGGCATTTTACAGAATAACTGACCAGTACTTGTCGAAAGTGTTAAGGTCATAAAAGACAAAGTAAGACTGAAGAATGATCCCAGATTAATTGGGACTAAGGAGACATGTCAACTAAAGGCTATGGGTAATCCTGGATTGAATCCTGGTCCAGAAAAAATCATTAGTGAGAAAATTGATGAAATTGTAATAAGGTCTGTAGTTGAGTACCAATGTTAAATTATTGGTTTTGATAACCAGACCATAGTTATGCAAGATATCAAGATATGAAGCTGGGTGAAGGGAAAATGGGATTTGGGGGTACTAATTTCAAATTATTTCAAAATGAAAAGTTAAAAATAAAGAAAAAAATAACAACTTTGGTAAAATACCTGTTCAAGTATTTTGCAGAAAATTGGCACTTTACAAAAAGGAATATTCAAAGAGCCAATATAACATGATAAGAAGTGCTCATCTTTATTAGTCATAAGAGCAATGCAAATTAAAGCCCTGGTGAGATACCACTGCACACACCAGAATGTCTAAAATGAAAAAGACTAGTTCTATCAAATATTGTCAGATCAGAGCAACTACTACTCTCCTACACTGCTGATGGGAGTGTAATTAGTACACCCACACTGAGAAACAGTTTGGCAGCATCAATTTAAGCTGAACAAATGTAGATCCTATGACCCAGCAATGTGTAGGTAATGTGCATCAATAGATATTTTCAAAAATTTTTATAGCAGCATTATTTGTAATAGACAGTAACTGGGAACAATATGTATGTCCATCAGTGGTGGAATAGATAAATAAATTGTGGTATAGTGACACAACACAATACTCTACAGCAAGAGCAAGAACAAATTACAGCACAACAGCATGAATGTCTTCTCAAATAAAACATTGAGTGAGGGATTTCCCTGGTGGCGCAGGGGTTGAGAGTCCGCCTGCCGATGCAGGGGACATGGGTTCGTGCCCCAGTCCGGGAAGATCCCACATGCCGTGGAGCGGCTGGGCCTGTGAGCCATGGCCACTGAGCCTGTGCGTCTGGAGCCTGTGCTCCACAACGGGAGAGGCCACAACAGTGAGAGGCCCGCGTACCACAAAAAAAAAAAAAAAAAAATTGAGTGAGACCAAATGTAAAATAGATAGCTAGTGTGAAGCAGCTACATGGCACAGGGAGATCAGCTCAGTGCTTTGTGTCCACCTAGAGAGGTGGGATAGGGAGGGTGGGAGGGAGACGCAAGAGGGAGGAGATGTGGGGATATATGTATATGTATAGCCGATTCATTTTGTTATACAGCAAAAACTAACACACCACTGTAAAGCAATTATACCCCAATAAAGATGTTAAAAAAAAATTGAGTGAGGACTTCCCTGGCGGTGCAGTGGTTGAGAATTCGCCTGCCAATGCAGGGGACACTGGTTCAATGCCTCGTCCAGGAAGAGCCCACATGCCGTGGAGCAAGTAAGCCCGTGTGCCACAACTACTGAGCCTGAGCGCCACAACTACTGAAGCCTGAGTACCCTAGAGCCCACATGCTGCAACTACTGAAGCCACCACAACAAGAAGCCCGCGCATCACAACAAAGAGTGGTCCCTGCTTGCCGCAACTAGAGAAAGCCTGCATGCAGCAATGAAGACCCAATGCAGCCAAATATAAAGAGAAAAAAATTGAGTGATACAGATAGAGAACAGACTGTGGTTGTCAAAGGGGTGGGGGTTGGGGGAGGGATGGATTG
Source organism: Aethalodelphis obliquidens (assembly GCF_003676395.1). NCBI lineage: Eukaryota > Metazoa > Chordata > Mammalia > Artiodactyla > Delphinidae > Aethalodelphis > Aethalodelphis obliquidens. The sequence continues at coordinate 14,440,048 of NW_020837984.1, read as the reverse complement.
GAAGCTTGGGGTTAGCAGCTGCAAACTATTATATATAGAATGGATAAACAACAGGGTCCTACCATATAGCACAGAGAACTATATGCAATATCCTATGATAAACTATAATGGAAAAGAATAAGAAAAACTACATATATATATATATATAATTAAAAATAAAACATTGGGTAATAGAAGCCAGGCACAAAGCAGCACCTAATATACGCTTCTATTTAGGTGGAAAGTCCAAAAGCAGGTAAAATCCATCTATGTTCTTAAAAGTCAGGGTAATTGTTACCTTTGTAGAGACTAGAAGGGCTTGTGGGGTTCTGGTAACTGTTAATTGATCTGGGTGCTGATTACATGGTGTGTTTACTTTGTGTAAATTCATTGAGCTGTGCACTTTCCCATATGTATGCTTTGCATTTCTCTAGCAGAGTAATAAAGGCACAGCCAGTGCAGACTGACAAGTGAATTAAAACTCCTGGGCTGATGAATGCTTTGATTGGTTCTTCAGGAAAAATTAATTTCAAAACAAATCAGTGGTCTCACTAAACAGTTTTGATAATTTTCTCAGCTGCAGCCCAACAATTGCATAGTAAAAGAACTTTATGAGAACCAATGACTTTACAAAGAAAGGACTAAACACATTTTAGAGAATTTCATATTTTCCATGTCATATCTGGAAGAAAATTATGTTACTAAAACGCTGGGTAAAATGAAATGGTTCTTAAATGCCATTTCTTTCTTAACAATAAATGGTTGTTTGAAAACCAGAAAACATCGGGTTGTGAGTAATTAAGAATTTTATTGAGTTTCTTCCATAGCAAAGATCAATAAAACTAAAAGCTGGTTCTTTGAGAAGATAAACAAAATTGATAAGCCATTAGCCAGACTCATCAAGAAAAAAAGGGAGAAGACTCAAATCAATAGAATTAGAAATGAAAAAGGAGAAGTAACAACTGACACTGAAGATATACAAAGGATCGTGAGATTACTACAAGCAACTCTATGCCAATAAAATGGACAACCTGGAAGAAATGGACAAATTCTTAGAAAAGCACAACCTTCTGAGACTGAACCAGGAAGAAATAGAAAATATAAACAGACCAATCACAAGCACTGAAATTGAAACTGTGATTAAAAATCTTCCAACACACAAAAGCTGAGGACCAGATGGCTTCACAGGCGAATTCTATCAAACGTTTAGAGAAGAGCTAACACTTATTCTTCCCAAACTCTTCCAAAATAAGCAGAGGGAGGAACACTCCCAACCTCACTGTATGAGGCCACCATCACCCTGATACCAAAACCAGACAAAGATGTCACAAAAAAAGAATACTACAGGCCAATATCACTGACGAACATAGATGCAAAAATCCTGAACAAAATACTAGCAAACAGAATCCAACAGAACATTAAAAGGATCATACACCATGATCAGCTGGGGTTTATCCTAGGAATACAAGGATTCTTCAATATATGCAAATCAATCAACATGATACACCATTTTAACAAACTGATGAATAAAAACCATATGATCATCTCCATAGTTGCAGGAAAAGCTTGCTACAAAATTCAACACCCATTTATGATAAAAACCCTCCAGAAAGTAGGCATAGAGGGAACTTTCCTCAACATAATAAAGGCCATATATGACAAACACACAGCCAACATCATCCTCAATGGTGAAAAACTAAAACCATTTCTACTAAGATCAGGAACAAGACAGGTCGCCCACTCTCACCACTATTATTCAACATAGTTTTGGAAGATTTAGCCACAGCAATCACAGAAGAAAAAGAAATAAAAGGAATCCAAATCAGAAAAGAAGAAATAAAACTGTCACTGTTTGCAGATGACATGATATTATATAGAGAGAATCCTAAAGATGCTACCAGAAAACTACTAGAGCTAATCAATGAATGTGGTAAAGTAGCAGGATACAAAATTAATGCACAGAAATTTCTTGCATTCTTATACACTGATGAAAAATCTGAAAGAGAAATTAAGGAAACACTGCCATTTACCACTGCAAAAAAAAAAAAGAATAAAATACCTAGGAATAAACCTACCCAAGGAGACAAAAGACCTGTATGCAGAAAACTATAAGACACTGATGAAAAAAATGAAAGATGATACAAACAAATGGAGAGATATACCATGTTCCTGGATTGGAAGAATCAACATTGTGAAAATGACTATACTACCCAAAGCAATCTACAGATTCAATGCAATCCCTATCAAACTACCACTGACATTTTTCACAGAACTATAACAAAAAATTTCACAATTTGTATGCAAACGCAAAAGACCCCAAATAGCCAAAGCAATCTTGAGAAAGAAAAACGGAGCTGGAGGAAACAGGCTCCCTGACTTCAGACTATACTACAAAGCTACAGTAATCAAGACAATATGGTACTGGCCAAAAACAGAAACATAGATCAATGGAACAAGATAGAAAGCCCAGAGATAAACCCACACACCTATGGTCAACTAATCTATGACAAAGGAGGCAAGAATATACAATGGAGAAAAGACAGTCTCTTCAATAAGTTGTGCTGGGAAAGCTGGACAGCTACATGTAAAAGAATGAAATCGGAACACTCCCTAACACCATACACAAAAATAAACTCCAAATGGATTAAAGACCTAAATGTAAGGCCAGACACTATAAAATTCTTAGAGGGAAACATAGGCAGAACACTCTATGACATAAATCACAGCAAGATCCTTTCTGACCCACCTCCTAGAGAGTGGAAATAAAAAGAAAAATTAACCAGTGGGACCAAATGAAATTTAAAAACTTTTGCACAGCACAAGAAACCATAAACAAGACAAAAAGACAACCCTCAGAATGGGAGAAAATATTTGCAAACGAAGCAACTGACAAAGGATTAATCCTCAAAATATACAAGCAGCTCATGCAGCTTAATATCAAAAAACAAACAACCCAATCCAAAAATGGGCAGAAGATCTAAATAGGCATTTCTCCAAAGAAGATATACAGATTGCCAGGAAGCACATCAAAAGCTGCTGGACATCACTAATTATTAGAGAAATGCAAATCAAAGCTACAATGAGCTATCACCTCACACCGGTCAGAATGGCCATCATCAAAAAATCTACAAACAATAAATGCTGGAAAGGGTGTGGAGAAAAGGGAACCCTCCTACACTGTTGGTGGGAATGTAAATTGATACAGCCACTATGGAGAACAGTATGGAGGTTCCCTAAAAAACTAAAAATAGAACTACCATATGACCCAGCAATCCCACTACTGGGCATATACCCTGAGAAAACCATAATTCAAAAATAGTCATGTACCACAATGTTCATTGCAACTCCATTTACAATATCCAGGACATGGAAGCAACCTAAGTGTCCATTGACAGACGAATGGATAAAGATGTGGCCCATATACACAATGGAATATTACTCAGCCATAAAAAGAAATGAAATTGAGTTATTTGTAATGTGGTGGATGGACCTCGAGACTGTCATACAGAGTGAAGTAAGTCAGAAAGTGAAAAACAAATACCGTATGCTAACACATATATATGGAATCCAAAAACAAAAACAAAGAGGTTCTGAAGAACCTAGGGCCAGGACAGGAATGAAGACGCAGACGTAGAGAATGGACCTGAGAACACGGGGAGGGGGAAGCTGGGATGAAGTGAGAGAGTAGCGTGGACATATACACGCTACAAGATGTAAAATAGATAGCTAGTGGGAAGCAGCCGCATAGCACAGGGATATCATCTCGGTGCTTTGTGACCACCTAGAGGGGTGGGATATGGAGGATGGGAGGGAGACGCAAGAGGAAGGGGATATGGGGATATATGTATATGTATAGCTGAATCATTTTGCTATATAACAGAAGCTAACACAACATTGTAAAACAATTATACTCCAATAAAGATGTTTAAAAAAAAAGAATTCTATTGAATTTCTTATAATGCACGCTATCCTCAAGGCCACATACTCCCTGCTCAACACACTGTTTGCACTCCCCTGGGCCTTAAGTCTTCTTCAGGTCTTGGGGGTTGACTTTGAAGGCAGACAAGAGACCTTACCATCATGATGGGTACGTTCTATATCCTAATTGGGGTGGTGGTTACACTGGCATATATATTTATTAAAACACACTGAACATTACACTTAAAAATTTTGCCTTTAAGCAGGGATGGGGGGATAAATTAGGAGTTTAGGATTAACATATACACACTACTTTATATAAAATAGGTAAACAAGCACATGGAACTATATTCAATATCTTATAATAACTTATAACAGAAAAGAATCAAAATATATATATATATGTATAACTGAATCACTTTGTTGTACACTTGAAACTAACACAATATTGTAAATTAACTATAGTTCAATGAAAAATCATAATCAAAACTTGACTAAAAAAACCTTCTCCTTAAAAAAAATTATACTTTTAAATATAATGTAAATTATGCCCCAATTAAAAAAGAAGAATGCTAAAATGATTAATAGCTATTGGTTGCCTGGAATCAGAATTTATGAAACCAACACCCCATGATGTTATCAATAAGGCCTTGTAGTATTTCCCAGAAATACTAGTTTTCAGGGAACTGTGTTCCCTATGCCTTGACCTGTGTCTCCTGGATTTAAACATCTGTGGATTGAAATATATCCAGACGAACAAGAAAAAGAGAAGAGGCTCTGTATGAGCTTGGTGAGTGCTGTGAAACTGTTACTCCATTTAATAAAATTACATGACAGGATGATAAGGTATTTCCCAAATCACATAATAAAAAAAAGGCTGGTATCAAACTAAAGTCCGTTCTACACAGGCAGCCCCTGCATCCCCACTTCCTCTTTCTCCCCACTTTAGTCCTCAGTGAAGTCTCTTTATAGTACTTGGGGGAGGTTGCCATCTTGTGGCAGGAGAAGCAACTGCAGGGCTACAAGAAGGATGGGGGAAATGAGCTTATCTTTGCCTTTTTACGGAACTCAGAAGGTCTCCTGGCAGAGGATAATTCTCCATCTGTGGATTGCCAGTGATGCGTTAGTCACCCACCAAAGGGCTTGAGAAGATCCTCTGAAAAGATACTTTGAAGCTGAAGAGAATTGAGGGAGCTTTTTTTTTTTTTTTTTTGCGTTATGCCGGCCTCTCACTGTTGTGGCCTCTCCCGTTGCGGAGCACAGGATCCGGAAGCGCAGGCTCAGCGGCCATGGCTTATGGGCCCAGCCGCTCCGCGGTATGTGGGATCTTCCCGGACCAGGGTACGAACCCGTGTTCCCTGCATCGGCAGGCGGACTCTCAACCACTGCGCCACCAGGGAAGCCCGAGGGAGCTCTTTTGAAAGGAAGACTCTCAGGGACAGGGAGACTCTCAGGCATGACTCTTCTCCTAGCTGGAACAGCACAGTGATGACAGCCAAGGACATAGGCCTGCAAGTAGCCCCTACTCACTGATGCATTTGTGCCAGATTAAAAAAGCGTTCTTTCATCTGGGTGGACAAAGCCCCAGGGTGCACAGCCTGGTAAGTGGAATACAGGCTGTATCTCAGCCCTCCTCACCACCTCTGCCAGGAGCTCTTGTGCAGTGGACAACCTGCACAACCATGACTGCAGCCCCGATGCAGCCATAGAACCTTCTCTTGGCACCTAAAATGCCCACAGCAAACACCAATGCCCCAAAGCTGGGGCAGAAGATGGGCACATCCCACCCTCATATGTATGCTTAAGGTAGTTCGGCACCCACTGTTACACGTGAATTTCAGTTTTCTTTCCAACAGGCACTACCATTTCTATTCAGGCCAAGGTGTTTCCAGGTGAAACAGAATAAATGTTGTGAGCCTCTAACGTAGGGTCTTTAGGAAAATAGCATCACACTGCTTTGCCATGAAAGACTGTAGAATGGACAAATTTGAAAGTTATAGGTAAGGGGCTAAGGAAATTTTACATTTTAAAATCCCTGGACAGACAAAAGACACAATGGAGAATAAGACAGAGAAGATGTTTATTCATTTAGCAAACATTCCTTAAGCACCCTGATTTGAGACGCTGGGCTAGGAAGGAGTTACAATGATGTTTAGAACAAGAGTCTCTCTGCCTGGAAGACACACACACACACACACACACACACACACACACACACACACACACAC
>NW_020837984.1:14428097-14433913 GCF_003676395.1 Aethalodelphis obliquidens | reverse complement strand
CACACACACACACACACACACACACACACACACACACACACACACACTGTGCCCTAGAAAACTTCTCTCCCAAGTTCACAGTTCAAAAAGCTTGTCTTTGTGAAGACCTCTACTTCCCTTTGCATTTAGGAGTTTCTTCATAGCATTTTTATGAGTGAATCACTTTTAGCACTTATCACATTTTGTTATAATTACTTCTTTTTATTTGGTTGTTTATATTTATTGTTTTATTAGCTTTCCTCTTCCACCGAATCGGCTTTTGGCTGATTTGATTTTCTCTATTGTTTCTTTGTTTTCTATTTCATTAATTTCTGCTTTTATTCTTACTATTTTTATTATACTTTCTTTAGGTTTGCTCTGTTGTTTTTTTCTGCTGTCTTTCGTTGAACTTGAACCCATTTGTTTATTTATTTATTTTTAATTTAATTTAATTTTTATTTATTTATTTTTGGTTGCGCTGGATCCTCATTGCTGCGTGAGGGCTTTCTCTAGTTGCGTTGAGTGGGGGCTACTCTTTGTTGCAGTGCGCAGGCTTCTCATTGCAGTGGCTTCTCTTATTTATTTTCTATTTTTTTTTAATCTGATCCATTTTTTAAAGTCATTATTGAATTTTTTACAATATTGCTTCTGTTTTATGGCCACGAGGCATGTGGAATCTTGGCTCCCTGACCAGAGATCGAACCCGCACCCCCTGCATTGAAAGGCGAAATCTTAACCACTGGACTGCCAGGGAAGTCCTGTGGTGGCTTCTCTTGTTGCAGAGCACAGGCTCTAGGAGCATGGGCTTCAGTAGTTGTGGCACACAGGCTCAGTAGTTGTGGCTTCTGGGCTTAGTTGCTCCGCGGCATGTGGATCCTGGACCAGGGACTGAACCCAAGTCCCCTGCATTGGCAGGCGGATTCTTAACCACTGTGCATCCAGGGGAGCCGCCCATTTATTTATTTATTCGTTTTTATTATGGTAAAATATATAAAACAAAACTTGCCATCTTAACCTTTTTTTTTTGCAGTATGCTGGCCTCTCACTTTTGTGGCCTCTCCCATCGTGGAGCACAGGCTCTGGAGGCGCAGGCTCAGCGGCCATGGCTCATGGGCCCAGCCGCTCCACGGCATGTGGAATCTTCCCGGATCGGGGCACGAACCCGTGTCCCCTGCATCGGCAGGCAGACTCTCAACCACTGCGCCACCAGGGAAGCCCCATCTTAACCATTTTTAAGTGTACAATTCAGTGGCATTAATTAAGTACAGTGTTGTGCAACCATCACCACTATTTCCAAAATTTTTCACCACCCCAAACAGAAATTCTGTACCCATTAAGCAACAACTCCCCGATCTCAACCTCATCTCCAGCCTCTGGTACCCTCTAACCTACTTTCTGTCTCTATGAATTTGCCTATTTTAGAAGTTTCATGTAAGCAGAATCATACAGTTTTTGTCTTTTTGTGTCTGGCTGATTTCACTTAGCATAATGTGTTTGAAGTTTATCCATGTATCAGAACTTCATTCCTCTTCTTGGCAGAATAATGTTCCATTGTATGTACATACCACATTTGATCACCCATTCATCTGTGGATGGACACTTCAGTTGTTTCTACCTCTTGGCTGCTGTGAATAATGCTTCTACGAACATTGGTATACAAGTATGTGTTCAAGTCTCTGTTTATAATTACACTATTTTGGATATATACCTTATAATAATCTCTTTATATCACTGGTACTTGGAATAGACTATAGACGCCTAGGGCTTGTAGTACTCATTTTATATTCCCAAGCCAAACACAGTAGGAATGGGTATGATGGGGGGAAATAATTGAATAATGATAGTTCTTTACATCTATGAATCGCTTTGAAGTTTATAAAGCATTTATCATATATATATGATAAATATATATATAACATATATCATGTATATACATATATATATATCTTTAACATCTTTATTGGAGTATAATTGCTTTACAATGGTGTGTTCGTTTCTGCTTTATAACAAAGTGAATCAGCTATACATATACATATACATATGTTCCCATATCTCTTCCCTCTTGCGTCTCCCTCCCTCCCACCCTCCCTATCCCACCCCTCCAGGTGGCCACAAAGCACTGAGCTGATCTCCCTGTGCTATGTGGCTGCTTCCCACTAGCTATCTATTATATGTTTGGTAGTGTATATATGTCCATGCCACTCTCTCACTTTGTCCCAGCTTACCCTTCCCCCTCCCCTTCCCAGTGTCCTCGAGTCCATTCTCTAGTAGGTCTGTGTCTTGATTCCCATCCTGCCCCTAGGTTCTTCAGAACCATTTTTTTCCCCTTAGATTCCATATATATGTGTTAGCATACAGTAATTGTTTTTCTCTTTCTGACTTACTTCAGAAAGTAAGTAATAGACGTGTGTGATAGATGCTAGGTCCATCCAGCTCACTACAAATAACTCAATTTCATTTCTTTTTATGGCTGAGTAATATTCCATTGTATATATGTGCCACATCTTCTTTATCCATTCCTCTGTTGATGGACACTTAGGTTGCTTCCATGTCCTGGCTATTGTAAATAGAGTTGCAATGAACATTGTGGTACATGACTCTTTTTGAATTATGGTTTTCTCTGGGTATATGCCAGGTAGTGGGATTGCTGGGTCGCATGGTAGTTCTATTTTTAGTTTTTTTAAGGAACCTCCATACTGTTCTCCATAGTGGCTGTATCAATTTACATTCCCACCAACAGTGCAAGAGGGTTCCCTTTTCTCCACACCCTCTCCAGCATTTATTGTTGGCAGATTTTTTGATGATGGCCATTCTGACCGGTGTGAGGTGATACCTCATTGTAGTTTTGATTTGCATTTCTCTAATGATTAGTGATGTTGAGCATTCTTTCATGTGTTTGTTGGCAATCTGTATATCTTCTTTGGAGAAATGTCTGTTTAGGTCTTCTGCCCATTTTTGGATTGGGTTGTTTGTCTTTTTGATGTTGAGCTGCATGAGCTGCTTGTAAATTTTGGAGATTAATCCTTTGTCAGTTGCTTCATCTGCGAATATTTTCTCCCATTCAGAGGGTTGCAAATATTTTGTCCCATTCGGAGGGTTTTTTGGTCTTGTTTATGGCTCCCTTTGCTGTGCAAAAGCTTTGAAGTTTCATTAGGTCCCATTTGTTTATTTTTGTTTTTATTTCCATTTCTCTAGGAGGTGGGTCAAAAAGGATCTTGCTGTGATTTATGTCATAGAGTATTCTGCCTATGTTTTCCTCTAAGAGTTTGATAGTGTCTGGCCTTACATTTAGGTCTTTAATCCATTTGGAGTTTACTTTTGTGTATGGTGTTAGGGAGTGTTCTGATTTCATACTTTTACATGTAGCTGTCCAGTTTTCCCATCACCACTTATTGAAGAGGGTGTCTTTTCTCCACTGTATATTCTTGCCTACTTTATCAAAGATAAGGTGACCATATGTAAATGGGTTTATCTCTGGGCTTTCTATCCTTTTCCATTGATCTATCTTTCTGTTTTTGTGCCAGTACCATACTGTCTTGATTACTGTAGCTTTGTAGTATAGTCTGAAGTCAGGGAGCCTGATTTCTCCAGCTCCGTTTTTCTTTCTCAAGATTGCTTTGGTTATTCAGGGTCTTTTGCGTTTGCATACAAACTGTGAAATTTTGTTATACTTCTGTGAAAAATGCCAGTGGTAGTTTGATAGGGATTGCACTGAATCTGTAGATTGCTTTCGGTAGTAGAGTCATTTTCACCATGTTGAGTCTTCCAATCCAAGAACATAGTATATCTCTCCATCTATTTGTATAATCTTTAATTTCTTTCATCAGTGTCTTATAATTTTCTGCATACAGGTCTTTTGTCTCCTTAGGTAGGTTTATTCCTAGAGATTTTATTCTTTTTGTTGCAATGGTAAATGGGAGTGTTTTCTTAATTTCACTTTCAGATTTTTCATCATTAGTGTATAGGAATGCTAGAGATTTCTGTGCATTAATTTTGTATCCTGCTACTTTACCAAATTCATTGATTAGCTCTAGGAGTTTTCTGGTAGCATCTTTAGGATTCTCTATGTATAGTATCATGTCATCTACAAACAGTGACAGCTTTACTTCTTCTTTTCTGATTTGGATTCCTTGTATTTCTTTTTCTTCTGTGATTGCTGTGGCTAAAACTTCCAAAACTATGTTGAGTAATAGTGGTGAGAGTGGGCAACCTTGTCTTGTTCCTGATCTTAGTGGAATAGGTCTCAGTTTTTCACCATTGAGGACGATGTTGGCTGTGGGTTTGTCATATATGGCCTTTATTATGTTGAGGAAAGTTCCCTCTATGCCTACTTTCTGGAGGGTTTTTATCATAAATGGGTGTTGAATTTTGTCGGAAGCTTTCTCTGCATCTATTGAGATGATCATATGGTTTTGCTCCTTCAATTTGTTAATATGGTGTATCACGTTGATTGATTTGCGTATATTGAAGAATCCTTGCATTCCTGGGATAAACCCCACTTGATCATGGTGTATGATCCGTTTAATGTGCTGTTGGATTCTGTTTGCTAGTATTTTGTGGTGGATATTTGCATCTATGTTCATCAGTGATATTGGCCTGTAGTTTTCTTTCTTTGTGACATCCTTGTCTGGTTTTGGTATGAGGGTGATGGTGGCCTCATACAATGAGGTTGGGAGTGTTCCTCCCTCTGCTATATTTTGGAAGAGTTTGAGAAGGATAGGTGTTAACTCTTTTCCAAATGTTTGATAGAATTCGCTTGTGAGGCCATCTGGTCCTGGGCTTTTGTTTGTTCGAAGATCTTTAATCACAGTTTCAATTTCAGTGCTGTGATTGGCTTGTTTATATTTTCTATTTCTTCCTGGTTCAGTCTCAGAAGGTTGTGCTTTTCTAAGAATTTGTCCATTTCTTCCAGGTTGTCCATTTTATTGGCATAGAGTTGCTTGTAGTAATCTCTCATGATCCTTTGTATTTCTGCAGTGTCAGTTGTTACTTCTCCTTTTTCATTTCTAATTCTATTGATTTGAGTCTTCTCCCTTTTTTTCTTGATGAGTCTGGCTAATGGCTTATCAATTTTGTTTATCTTCTCAAAGAACCAGCTTTTAGTTTTATTGATTTTGCTATTGTTTCCTTCATTTCTTTTTCATTTATTTCTGATCTTTGTGATTTCTCTCCATCTGCTAACTTTGGGGTTTTTTTTTTTGTTCTTCTTTCTCTAATTGCTTTAGGTGTAAGGTTAGGTTTTTATTTGAGATGTTTCTTGTTTCTTAAGGTAGGATTGTATTGCTATAAACTTCCCTCTTAGAACTGCTTTTGCTGCATCCCATAAGTTTTGGGTCTTCACGTTTTCATTGTCATTTGTTTCTAGGTATTTTTTGATTTCTTCAATGATCTCTTGGTTATTAAGTAGTGTATCGTTTAGCCTCCATGTGCCTGTATTTTTTACAGATTTTTTCCTGTAATTGATATCTAGTTTCATAGCATTGTGGTCGGAAAAGATACTTGATATGAGTTCAATTTTCCTAAATTTACCAAGGCTTGATTTGACCCAAGATATGATTTATCCTGGAGAATGTTCCATGAGCACTTGAGAAGAATGTGTATTCTGTTGTTTTGGGTGGAATGTCCTATAAATATCAATTAACTCCATCTTGTTTAATGTATCATTTAAAGCTTGTGTTTCCTTATTTATTTTCATTTTGAATGATCTGTCCATTGGTGAAAGTGGGGTGTTAAAGTCCCCTACTATGATTGTGTTATTGTCAATTTCCCCTTTTATGGCTGTTAGTATTTGCCTTATGTATTGAGGTGCTCCTATGTTGGGTGCATAAATATTTACG